>NW_028292579.1:15340339-15377839 GCF_029948245.1 Actinia tenebrosa
CCCCATCAGGAATTTTGCATTATTATACCTTCTTTTTGCTGTAGAAAAGCATAAATTCTGTAAATATAGCAAAATTTAAATTTACGACCAATCGTTTACTCCTTTCTCGGCTTGCTTTTAGAAAAAGTACGGGTGTCAATCATTAGCTGTCACTTTTGACAGCTAATTGTCCAATCAAAACAGCTCGTCAAAGAGGAGAATTTTCAAGGGAAAGTCTCGTTTTCTCTAACACGTTTGACCGGTTCGTGACGTTTCAGGTTGCAATCACGTGATGCAGATGTGCAACGCACGCATGAGCGGCGGTTCCTTTAAAATCAAATCTAATGAAACGCTAGATATATCAACTTCTTAACTAGAATATGCGCTTAGAATGTCTTCAAATCTTTGAGAGGTAAGTCCTGGAAAAAATAGAAGAATAACAAGTCGATTCAAACAACGATTTATTTTAGCTGATTTGAGGGAGAGAAATCGTTTTGACCCATCAATCTTTCAGCTGGTCAGTCAGCTTGGATATTCTTTAGTTTCATTGAGCTTAAATTTGTCTTTTTTTAAGCCCTAGCGATTTTGCGGCGATTTTTGCTGTGATTTTGTCCATAATAAATAATGGTAAAGAATTTACTTGTAAAGTTTATTCGGGAAACCAAGATTTTCCTAGAGGAATGTCTCTTTGAAGGATGAGACAAAGATTTCATATTTCTGAAAATCGCCAAAAAAATCGCCACAAAAATCGCCAGTGTGAACGGGGCTTTAAAACGATAAAAACCTTGAGATAAAGTCTAAGGAAATATTATAAAAGGTTAGTAATCCTTTCTCTTGAGCTGTATTGAAGTTGGCAATCACATAGACTCGACGTTAGCAACAACATTTGTAGGGAAGCCTTCTATATCTAACTGCATTATTTTATATGAACATTTACACTGTAATCAGTGTATTTATTGACATCATGACACTAGGATACTAAGCTTTTAAGGATTAATATCATTGATTTAAATTTTTGAATTGTTTAATGTGTGAGTAGTAAGTACCGTACGCATGTGTGACTTCGCCTTCAGTTTAAGTCTTGCATGAAAACTTTGCTATATGTAACCTCAGTTCAAAAACGCGTTACATTGAATGCATTTTATTTTACGATAACGATAAGGATTTCTACAAAACAAAATAAATACAAACTGTTGAAACACTAAATAAGACTACAAAATAGCAGAAAATATCAAAGATTGCCTAGAACTATACTTACGGAACAAAATGAGACGCAAAATAAATGTGGTCTTGTCCGATACAAATCAAACTGAGAACTGAACACTAATGAAAAAAAGCTAAGCAAAAGTACTATAAATTTGAATACGAAACAAAGAAACTAAGAAACTAAGCGACAAAACTAGAAGCGTGACCGGAGCAAAAACTTTAACAAAGACAGAGAATATATAAATTGAAATTTCTTCGTACGGCACTAACACTATTTACAGCTGTCTTACCCATGACGACTATAAAGCCGAGTACCAGCATGAATAATCACTTTGCTCAAGCAGTCGCGGCGTGATCATGCATGGCTTGGCAATAAGTTAGACAAGTTCCACACCTGCACAGTGTTTAAGGCGCTATAACTGGTTTGCTTTCTCTTTCTGCTGGTGTACAGGGTCAAGATGCGAATGTCAACCCACAAGGCGACCCAAGACAAAATGCCCAGGACAAAGACCATGAGGTTAAATTTCTCTTCTGTCTGCACTTGGCTTTCTAATTTATCCTTCCTCACGCTTTGGTCTTCATTCATGTCAATCATTCGGTTCCCCATGCACATGTTGCACATCTCTGGTTATTTGTTCGCATGGAAAGTTGTATTTTACTAGTTTTAGATAAAAATTCTGTTCCCCATGGGTGTGTTTAATATTTATGATATAGCTTAGATAGTACACGCACCCTGATTGGCTGAAAACCTATTCTCTATTTGGTCGGTAAAGACAAGGTTTTTAATTGACACCTTTTTTACAAAAAAGTTTTCACACTTTTCCACTATATCCTTACTTCAAGCTTCAAGGAAAATGGAAAAAGACTTTCCACTCTATGATGTATCTCTTAACATAGAAACTGAAGCTTCAGGTTTTCAACGATAACAAGCCAAATCCAAACAAAAAGCCCTGTTTTGCCGACATCAAACTCACTAGTTGATGAAGCATAGGCGGAAAAAAAACTAAGGAGTCCACAAAATAGACAGTTTCTGTTTTCCAAAATTAGTTTTAATCATTTGTAGTAAATTTTCATTCATTTAACATATTGACATCAGATTTTTATGTGTCTGTCCTCTTATTGACAATAAATTGCGTCATCACATTGTCAAAGTAGTGTGGATCCACAAGGCGTAGCCGAGTGGATCCGCATACTACTTTGCCAATGTGATGGCGAAATTTATTGTCAATAAGAGGACAGACACATAAAAATCTGATGTCAATTTGTTTTTTACAATAACAAAAACGATAAAAACTTCTCATTTTTACTGATCAAAACAACTAATGGAAAGAGCGCGCGCTCGTTGACGTCAGCTTTATCTGTCTGTCCTCTTATTGATGATAAAAATTAACCAATAAGCGCGAGAAATTTGTCAGTTATTGTAAAACAAATTTTTGAGACATTAAAGATACCAAGCTTTGGCTCAGACAGAAAATATCAAGTCTCTAACCTGTTCAGCTATTTCACGATTGAAAATGTGCACATAACATTCAGATCTTGAGAAACTGTGACTTCAGCTTGACTTTTGAGCATTTGAGTCTTATTTCTTAAAAGAAAATTGTAAGATTTTGATGTAATATCATGTATTTCCTATGAAATTATCGAAAATATTGTGTGAAAAGATCTTGGTGTGACACGCTTTGCGTGAATGGAAATACTATGACGAATGTGATTTGTTAATTGCCATAGTTTGGAGAATTGCAATTTTGATCAGGAAATAAGATGCTTTTTCCAGCTTGAAATATCTTTAGCTATATCATAAAAGCAATAGAAGATAGTGCTTATGACTCTACCGGTCAAATAGAGCACTTGCAATGTTGGGAGAATCACTCGAAAAAGTTTTAAAATCACTCACCTACGGCTCTTGATTTTTAATTTTTCTCGTGACCAGTAGAGTCATAAGAACTATCTTCTATTGCTTAATATTCATTCATATGAATTGAGCGATTCAGCAAATATGTAGAATCCGATTTCTTTTGCGTAGACAAGAGGACGCTTCGGCCAGTCTCGCGTGTAAAAATCTAGAATCAAATTCTTTGGTGATTTCTTATTTCTTAACTTAAATTATAATTATTTATGTCAGTGTCTTCAAAATATAGAAATATTTGAATGTCCTTGCAAGTAAGCATATGGCGACAACCGTTATCGTTGAAGTGCGTCCCTCTAAGTTTGTTGTCTTTTTTAGGAAACACTCTTTGAGTTGCTGGAAAAATACAGCAGGAAGAACAAAAAGTCCCAGTGAAAACCTTAAAAGCTGATCCAAAATGACTGCACATGTGACATTTTAGAAGAATTTTTAAAATGTTAAGTATTTGCCATTAATATTTCATTATTACTTTTACTTACTTTTCTCATTTTTTATTAAATTTTATAATTAATCATTTTTTATTGTTGTCTTGTTTTAAATTTATCGATTGATTGGCTGGTTCTTTTCAGTAGTTTGCAATTCTATTTATTTATTTTGTGTCCCCAATTAGTGTTAAAACGCTAAAGAAAAAAAAGTCACTTTAACAAAGTATATAAATATTTTTTTCCCTAACTAGCATTCCAGCGGCCGTCAGTCAAGCATAAAGTTAGTTTCTTCTTTTCCCACTGATTCACTGTGCCAGGTGGTTGTCCGTGAATGGTAACTAACCTTGTTACTACATAGCAACAGGCGTGTCAGTAGTGGCATCTGGGCAGCTAAGCCCAACCTCATCATTGCCAATGAGTTCAATAAGTATTCACAGTGCAATGGGGACATATGTTTTCAATGGTATCTTGTCCTTCAGATGCTTATTTAAGGATTAATTGATAAGAATATATGAATAATGCACTGTTTTGGATAGGATATTGATCATTGAGTATTCACAGTGCAATCTGGGATGTCAGTTTTTAATGATATCCTGTCCCTCAGATGCTTGGTTAAAGAATTTTTTGATATGAATATATGAATAAACTATATAGCTTTAACTTGAAGGAATAGAGAAGGCATTTGTTTTAACAATATCGATAGAAAACGAATAAGTTTGCTTCAAACGTGATGAAATGTGAGCCACGAGGCTCTATCAAATGTGATTATTTTATATGTACTCGCATACTGACTGGCGTTTTTTGCTGCCAAGCGAACTTATCTGATAAACCAACCAGCTAGCCTTCCTTTGTGGCAAAACATGTCACTTTGGGGTACAAAATATTAGAAGCAATAATTATATATAACTCAAGAATATAAGTATATATACATATGTATAAAATATAAGTTACTTAAAAACATGATTCTCGTTCAAAATGCAAGATATTATTTTTACTCAAGTCCAGTATAGAAATAGAATGCCTTGTTGTTACTCATACTAGAACTTCTGGGATTTCCCAAGCTTTAATTGGGATGAGCAATTTTTTAGGAAATTGAAGAAAGAGGTAATGTAATAGTCAATCTGAGAATTGAAAAAAATCTAATATTGAGCAGCAGTGATTGAAACCAACATTTCCTCACTCCACAGGGATCTCTGTAGTTTGCTTCTGGAGGTCTGCCTGTGATGTGTACCTGTAGATTAATGTGAGCTAGTCATCCCAATCTTCCCTCCTTTATGACACATGGATTTCAAGTGCAGAAAGGTAAAAGATTATAGAGCTGATGGAAGAGGCTTACATTGCTATATAAAACTATTCCCAATTTGTTTAGCCATTTGCCTAGTAGAAGCTTCTTCAGACAATTGCACTTTATTCTATTTTTTTTCACTGTGCCATGGCTGCACACTATTCAGCTGAGTCATGCTTACTATAAAAATTATGTCGTAACACAAATATTTATTTTTGTAATTTTAGGTTTCTGAGTTATGGCGTACAAGTTACAAAATGACCAAGGAACTTACTTACCCTGAGTTCTGTTGCACTATGCCCATGGCATCTACCATCAAAGTGGGACTAAAAAACTTTAACCAGCATGCTCTGTACACCAGGGATAAAGAACAGACACTGGTAAGACGGCTGGAGAAATGTGATGATAATGCATTATCATTGATGTATGGATGATGTATGGTTATGATACATGACATTCATGTTGCATGATTTTAAAAATTAAAACTTTTAAATTCATATATCCAAGACCTTAAGTACTTATGCTTGGAAATGATTTTACTCCACAGCTCTCCTCCCAGCACCAACCTTAAGCTAAATGTTTCTGATGAAAACTAAATTCTAATGCTGCTATCTATCATGGAAGTCAACCTACCCAAGGTTTGTTCTTAATTTTGAATGACATAATTTATATACAAACAACCAATATTTGAATATAAAAATTGAAAATTGGAGGTTAAGTTCTACAGAGGGAGGAAAAGCAATGAATAAACCTTTCTAAGCACAGGCTTCGACAAACAAGCATTCTTCTGCCTTATTACATCGAGGTGGGAAATCATACCCAATGTTGTATTGGTGAGACATCGAGCATTAGGACCCTGGCTAAACGAGGAAACATGTTTCTGTGTGCATGTTCCCTGATGTTTTCAAGTTTAGCCACATGCGAAACCTTGCTGTGTTCAACAAGTTTTGCTTCCAAGAGGCAAAAATGTTTGTGCTGTGGGGCAGACACATGGAGACAATGTTTTCTGGTTTAGCCACGAAAATTAAAATTCTAAAATTTCGTTACTTAGCAACTCTAGCTCTATCTTGAAAATGCGCATATGCTAACTGATATTGAGTAAACAAGTTCCCCAATGTTTCCTGACAGTTTTGCCACAGTTGGAAACATTTAAGAAAACATGTTTCTGGAACCATCTGGGACTTTTTAAAATATTTTTGGTAAAATGTTTGGCATCATTTAGCACTCTGTTTGATGGTATCATATCAGACCTGTCCCCAGGCGTCACGCTGCCAAAACCAGAGCGTGGTATACTGAAAGAAGCTGTTGTTAGTAGCCTTGGATCATTAAATTTTTGCCGTGGTTTATTGAAAAGGTTATCCAGGTGAGGATTGCAAGACTATGATATAAACCAGGGTAGTAACAGCAACAAATCATGCAACTTGTGGTGCAACGTGCATGGTTGCGTTGCAAGTTGCAGACTAAATGTTGCTCACATATCCACACCAATTTTTCTTGCACATCCTTTTTGAGCAATGTAGGAGCTCTTTATACTCTCTACTCTCTTTCCACACTTACCAATACTTCCATCATTTTCACAAGATCTACGAGATGATGCTTGAATGACATGGATTCATGATCATGGGGAATCCCCTGGGGACAAGACTTCAGCGTGGAAGGTCCTTTGACCAGAATTGGGAAGCAATGAGTTCTCAGACAAAGTACCGGTAAGTAAAGCGAACCTTGATTCAAATCCAGTCACATTTCACCCATTCCAGTCCAATCCAATCCATCTCATTGCCATCCAGTCCATCTTAATTATATCCAAACACTTCCAGCTACACCCAACATATCCAATCATTTTCAGTGACATCAAATCAAATCTAGTCAATTTCAGTCGTCAGGTCCAATGCATTCCATTCCTTTCCCTAAAGGCAGGCATCCCAGACCTCCTATATTTCCTATAATTTGTATAGGATCCTATAAAGAGCCTATATTTAAAGAAAACTTCCTATATTTCCTATAAATAGGACGACTGCTGAGTGATACATTTCTATTTTACTCTGTTTAGCACATTTGGCGAAGGGTAATAAAATGGTATGCCTTTTTTCGGTTCAGTTTTTTTATGGCTTTTATACTGTAGATAGTACTGAAAAGCTATTTTAGCTCCTATAAAGTGCATATATTCTATATTTTCCTATATTTAAAACTTGCACAGTCTATATTTCCAATCACATTTGTCTAAAAAGTGGCTGGGATGCCTGTAGCACACTACAATCCATGCTTTCTACTCATTGTCCCCAGTTTGTTTAACGCATTATCACCAAGATTTGACCCAGTGTCTCACAAAATAATGGTCAGATGGTAGGTTACACTTTATTCTGCGACAGGTTAATATAATCATTCATTAATTCTTGGGTTTTTATTCATTATAAAATGTTCTTGCCAATACATTCAGAAAGCACGTCTACTACGACAGTGGATTGTAAATGAATTGCATTCAATGTCCCCGTCGATGCTTTATTATTAGAAAATGTGATTACTGCCCATGACCATAAAAAAGGTACTGTCCCTTTTATTCTCCCTCTATTCCTCCTCAATTCTTCCTACCGACTTCTCAACCTTTTCAATTTGTCAGGTCCTTGTCTTTTTTGTCAACGCATAACGCATTTTTGTTTGGTTTCTCGATTTTATTTGCATTAAACGCCGTTTGCTCTGACGAGTTTATGTAGACGTCGTCATAACAAATCGCTTGCCTTTTTGTAATTTATAGTGATCTCATATCCTAAAAGGGACCACAAATTTCAGTTGGTGCACATTCCTGTCGTTATCACCCTAAAAGGGACGAGGACCCCCCACCCCCTTTTATAAGGGAGTCCCCCGTCCCCCCCCCCCCCCCCCCCCCCCCCCCGCCAGCATCCTTGTCCCTTCTTGGTCCTTTACCCTAGCTCTTTTGTCCTCCTTTTCATTCCTTTTTTGATCTTCATCTTCCTTCAAAATTCACATCAGACTCCCTTCCAGGTTCTATATTATACTTATTTTATGCATGGATTACCCTACTTCAGTACTTTTACTATTCTGCCATCATTGACATACTTTTCCTTGTTTCCTCAGATGAGGCATGATTAACATGGAACCATGATTTACCTGGTTTTGAACCAATAGTCTCTTCATGGATGGAAAACAATATCTGTCCGATGCATCTCAAGAATCCAACCAGGTACGTATCCTCATTATACAGTATAGATACTGTGAGTTGACCACAGTTTATTTTACTGGTGTCTCAGGTTTGATTCTTAGGTTCGGCACATGTGAATAGGATTCCTGTTCCTGACCTCAGTTTGTTAGGTGTTCCCCTTGATCCAACAGACCACAGGCCGGCAGGCTCTCCTTCTTCCCCTCCCCCCTCCGCCCTTGTCCCCAATCCCCCTCCCCCAGAGCCGCCACGCAGGCTACCATACTTTTTAACCCCGTATTACGGCCAGGACAAATCGGTTAGTTTAGATCTTAAGTAAATACTATAAAGTTATTACTGCAAAATATGTGATTCTTTTATTCATTCGTTTTACATTCCGACAGTACAATAATACTTTTTGTAGAATCAACACAACAACTTCTAACAGAGAAACACGTACAGCGCGATGCGCTATTTAAGTATGTTCGCATTTGTTTTATAGCGTTACAATATAAAAAACATTTTTGAACATGTAGAGTCTTCATGCTTGTTAGTACAAATGCATTATCATCTGTCATATTATTGTCTCATTGCCATTGTATATAACAAGCAAACTTGTTTTGTCATTTTACATAAACTGGATTAGATGTTCAAATGCTCATCGCTTTTTTGTTTTGACTTTCTTGGCTTTTTAGGTTTACAGCTTTCTTGTTTTGTTGACTCAGTTCTTCTTAGAAGTTGAATGTGGGTTATACAGTAACTGAGCTCCAATAGCATCAGAAGTTTTAGAAACATTATTTAAAAGTTCAATATGCAATATTTCACTTAATTTGTTTAGTTTCGTACTAATCAATAAAACACGTTTTTGACAGCCCACTAAATACTGCCACTTTTGAATGTCCCTTCGGTGGCCGAATTAACAGTTCCATTCGTGCTGATTGGTCCTGTTATGTTGTTTCATGAGCCTTGAGTGTCTTCATTGGTGTCTTTTGTTCTTTGTCCAGGAAATCTCCTGACGAAAAAAAGAAGTGTTCATCTAAGGATGATTCATTTGAAGAAGAGGAAGATGACACAGATGCACCTAAAGACGAGAAGCCGCCAAAAACAGAAGCCCAGATCATCTGGATCAGTGAGTTCGTTAAAGTATTGGCAGCAGGAACCAACAAACACCATCCAAGGTATGATCAAATCCTCCCTAGATGTGGGGGATGAGTATCAACTTTAGGTTGCCTAGAATAGTCGATTCCATATTACATGGTTTCAATGCTACAAGGGGCACAGCCTTTGTGTCGGACCAGTAGCTTTTCCAGATCCAGATCACTAAGAACTACATGTACACGTTCTTGGATTGGAGAGAAGTTGTCAAGAGAATGTTGAGGAATTAAGGCTGGTGACAAGGGTGCTTGCACCGTCTTCTCGTTTGGTGATCACCAAATAAAGGTTTCCATCCCATTTTCATTTTTCATTTCTTCATTTCAATACCCACCTTCATTCTAATGATTCAATAGTAAATATGATATTATTTATATTGTACTGTGACTTGAATCATTACATATTAAAAAGCGCATTAGAAGTACATAATTTATTATTAGACTATTTTTAAATTTTATACTTCTGACAGTGACATCTACAACTATGGAGTTATAAAATATAAAAATACAATAACATACATATAGAAATAAATGACCTCTTGGCAAGTGTTGTGTGACATGAAGTAATGTGCTGTTTTGATTGGCAACACGCTGCTCAAAACGACACCTGAAATCGACACATTTGGGTTACTTTTCCATTTCTATCCCTAGGTTCTCGAAACTTAGCCATGATATAGAGGTCCTTGTTCTTACTAACTTGTTCTTTTTATTATTTCTCATCAAGCGCACTAGGGCAAATATTGGTGTTCTTTAAGCCATTAAACTTCGTTATATTGGTGTTTTTTAGCTGTTAGAAATTGTTTAAACTGTTGCGTATCTGTTCTGTTATCGGCTGGCTTGATTCGCTAAGTTTCCTCATCTATACACACTACCGCATCCTATATCTGCCTCGTGACCGCTTACACAAGCGTCGGTTAATAAGTTAATCCAAATCCCCTAAATAACCAAGAGTGAACAGGTTCATTCTTGGTTATTTAGAGGATTTGGATTAACTTATTAACGGACGCTTGTGTGAGGATGCAGTGGTTCCTTACGTACGATTGAACCGTTGGTCACAGCAGTATTTTGAGTATTTTTAGTGTATATAGACAAGGAAACTGAGCAAATCACGCAGCACAGAACAGAACAGATAAGCAACAGTTTAAACAGTTTCTAACAGCTAAAACCACCTATATGACGAAGTTTAATGGCTAAAAAAAAACAATGTTTGACCTAGTGCCCTTGTTCTGATTTTTATATCTTTTTCAGGAAAATGATGTCACAAGTTTGGCACCAAACCCAAGTTTATCCTATGACCAAAATGACAGTGTCATTCGAAAGAACTTAACAACACAATCTAAAATTTGAACACATTCCACTTTGAACATATTCCGCTTTATATATCAAAAGATTGATATCATCATCTTATTGTCATCCCTTATGCTAGTTTAAAACCTGGTTTTGGGGGTAAAATTATAAGATGTTGTGCCCATTTGGATGAGGCTCTGGTACCTTTTAGGGGTAATTTGCTATGAGTATCCAAATCCTATATACACCTACTGGTATATTACTGGTATACATGCTACTAGTCCACAATACGCAACAAAAATATGCTGTGAATAAATTTACTATGCGAAAAATTCCCAATATATTTTGCAGTCTTAGGAGTGTGGACTGTGCTTCGGCTGTGACCACGATTTTTGAAATATATGTATGTGAAAGAGCCACCACCTGGGACTCTGAGTTTAAAGGCCCTGTTACACGTTGAAACTTTGAGCTGCAACTTGTATGCGACGGAATTGCGAGACAAGTTTCTCAGGGGTAATTCCATCCTGAAACTTGTTTGCGACATAAGTTTCGGTTGCAAAAACTTTCTCCCAACAAAAGTTTCACACAGCTTGGGTGTTGCACGGTACAATTGCTTCTGAAACTTGTCTTGCAACGCTGTTGCTCACAAGTTTCAGCTAAAAGTTTCAATGTGTAACGGGGCCTTAAGCAGTTTCTCTCATTCTATTAGAGCAGGATCACTAACTTATAAAAATAGTACTCCATGATCATTTTTTGAGTATTACACTGTTATTTCTTGTTAATAAATAAATATTAGAGTTCAGTCTCAACTCACTGCTTTGTAATCGTCCAAAAATATCACACTGCGTCCGTTTGTCAATATTGGGACTCTATTTGCAAGTCATCAAACAGTTAAAAGAAAATCTGGTTTGCACACTACAAACTGGGGACTATTGGCAGTGTGGGGCAAAATGGAGACCCAAATTTTTAAAAAAAGCTCAAAAAAATGTTTTCCGGTCACTGCACCTTTTGAATAGATGTTTTAAGAGCTTTTTGGAATCAAAACGACATTTTCTTTGAAAACAATTTTTTCACACTTATTCACTCGACAATTTGGGGACCTGAACTTTAGAAAGTGTGCTTTTCCAGTTAAAAATAGAGTCAATAATTTGCATTGCTTGATTGAAGATGTTTACATTGATAAAAGTCATATTGTGTACTGTAAAGTTAAAAAACTGTGATTTTTGTTTTTGCACTTATTAACATGAAAAGTGGGGACCTACTAGTTTGCACACCAAAAATTGCAATCTGAGGACTTGCTTAAATTTCTTTGGAAAAGTGTTTTCTAGCTAAGATAATCCGTTTCCTGACTTTTTCAAAGTGGGGACCTGATTCAAGTCCCCACTTTGTGAACCATCCCCAGATTGTTGGTGTGCATACACATTGAGGTCCCCAGATTGTTATGTGGGTCCATCCATGCAGTCATTCACTCATTCACTCATTCATTCATTCATTCATTCACTCATTCATTCACTCATTCATTCACTCACTCATTCACTCACTCATTCATTCATTCATTTATTTATTTTGTTTTAGAGTCTACTTACAAGTGGTTGGAGTCAAACTTTTCATCGGGCAGCTTCAAACCCCTTTCTCAAGAACGACGCAAGGCACATCATGAAAAAGATCTTGATATTGATAGAGTTACCGTGCTTAAATAAAGATTATTATTATTATTATCCATCCATGCATGCATGCATCCATCCCTGCATCCATCCCTGCATCCATGCATGCATCCATGCATCCATGCATGCATCCATGCATCCATGCATCCATGCATCTATGCATCCATGCAATCATGCATCCATGCAGTCATGCAGTCATGCAGTCATTCACTCATTCATTCATTCATTCATCCATTCACTCATTCATTCATTCTTAGATTCATCGTTGTTCCCTAGTGTAACATTTTTTCAACTTCACCTTTGTGCTAACCATAGCAATCAGAGCAGATGGAACCAAGGTGGTTTAGTAGTGTGTTGGCCCCTCTCATACCCTTATATGGTGGGCTGATCAACTGTTTTTAATTGCCAGAGAAGGAAGGAAAATAAGCAAAAAAAGTTACAAAAGGGAACATGTTCGTGGATTCAACAAAGAAAAAACCTCAGAAATCCAAAACAAGATCAATATTCAATAAAGACAAAGCCTTAATAATGTTATCTTGCCGCCAAGAATCCACTCAAGTTTTAATTTTCGTTAAAAAATCGACCAAAATTTTGAGGTGTTCTTATATGACTGATGAGGTCGAGTATGGTTGAGAAATTTCACAAGACACGTAAAAACTACCTTACTTACAAAAAGTATCCAAAACATACCTTATCGTAAATATTTTCTTTTGATTTTTATGGAGTATATAGACCAATAGTATCTATAAAATCTGCTCAAGTTTCAAAGCAAATAGCTAAAGTGTCTTAAAGTTATGGGATATTTTGTGTAAGGATGCAAAAAACAAGGGTTTGCGCAAATTCGTAAATTTTTTGCTTTCGTGCGATTCACTGTAGTTTACTACGAAGTATACGGTTAACTGCCAACTCTTGTGTGAGCAAGTATCACTGTATAATGCACAATTCCTGAAAAACTTACGAAGAAATTTTTAATATCAAAAGTGCTGTATTTTTTTCTTCTCGACACATCTAAAGCGCAAATTTATGACAAAAGTTACAAAAGGGAACATATAGGGTACTATGGACAGAAAACATTTTTGGAAAACACAATACATTTTATTTAGGTTAATTCCTCATTATTTTTGAAAACTTGCCTTAAAACTTGAATAAAAACTGAAAACAGTCATTTTTATAAACACAAATTAATGCTATCACCTGTTTACAAGAGGAGAACATGTTCTTAACTGGCTAAGAATAATATCTTAGCTGTTGATACCAAGCTATACATGCGAAAGCAGGTCTATACCGATGTTTCAACTTTGAACGTATAATAGGCTTTTAAAAGGCGTTTACCAAGTCTTTAAGTAACACAACAAGTTCTCTATAAACGTCAACCGAACAGTGTCAATATGAAACTAGCTATGAATAACTATTTATGTAAGCAGTTTAGACCTATATTTCATCTTTGGACGTACATACTAAGCTTTTAAAAAGGTTTTTACCAATGTAACACAAGAAGTTGTCTATAATGTCAACAGTGTCAATATGTATGCTCTCCCGGAGTAGTCAATCGATAAAAATCGATATCGATTTTGCCAATCGATAACAATCGATACCGCTGATTTGATTGATATCGATTGTATCTATCAATCGTTAAAAATCGAACTCACACTAAATTTTTGTATCGATTTTTATCGATTGATTGATTATATACATATCGATTTTTTTTCGATTTATGTCTTGAACAATTTCTATCGATGATCGTACGAGGGTCGTGTGGCTACGGATTTACACCACCGGCAATTACTCTTTCGTAACCATAGCTTGACACAAACTAGGAGTTTGTTAATTTTTTTTATCGATTTTAAACGATTTCCCATAAAAATCGATACAAATCAGCTGATTTCTATCGATTTTTATCGATTGACTACTACGGGATGCTCTTTAGATTCTCTTTTACCAATGCGAACGATCATATCATTTCTTTGTTCTTCGGACTCTTTCTTATTTTTGGCACTTCTTATTCCTTTTTGTGTTAAGCGAAGACTTTGTTAATCGTCGACGCTCTGTTCGGATCTTGTCACATATTTGAAGAGCAGTGAACCCAGAAAGGTGACTCTTGGCTTCTGGATCTTCCTCGATGCGCTTCATCACTGAAGATTTTTCAATGGCAGCAGTAGTTGTGACGAGATCGTGAAACAGATTTACTATAGTAGTGGTCTGCGCATCTGAAAAGGCTCCTCCCTTGCGAGAGCTCCTTGAGAAAAGAGAAAGTGACGGCGCCAATTCGATGTCATTCATCAGACGCTCTACTCTGTCGTTTACGGTCTCCACTTCACTTGGAAGCTGAACACAGTTGTCATCACCAACGAACTTGATAAACAATGAACGGACTTTGTCACGCACTTTGGTATCTCTGATCTTCTTTAGAATGTTATTGTCTTTAATTCTGTCTCTTGTCTCTTCTAGAGAGATGCTTCTTTCCTCTATAATTTTCTTAAAGACTCTAACGAGCTCGTCTTCTTCTGCTTTTGTCCAAGCATGTCGATCAACAGGCGAGGTAGGTGTTCCCTCTTTCAAATCTGCATGTGCGCTTACATTTTCTTGTGCCATTTCTTCCCCCTTCTCCTTACAATCACTTTCTGCTTCGTTCGCTTCACCAGTAATGGATTGGCAGCTCTTCTCATTACGTGTATCTCTAGCTGATTTTCCTTTCCAGATATCTTGTAAGCTCTCTGATGTTTTGGCGGCATTTTTCTGCTTTCGTCTGATGAGGTAAAACTTCTCGGCTGTCTTCTGGTTGTGACTCATTAGATCAGCAAGTTTGCCTTTAAGATGAGAATGGTTTTCATGAACGACAGAAACAGCTGCTTTCCTGAAGGAAGCGGCATTTACCCTTTCTTTACGATTACCTGTACACTTCTGCCACAAAGAGTTAATTTGTGCTGAGACCATAGATGAAGACATCGCTTTTCCAGACCAACTTGGGAAAACGTGCTCATCCTTTCGACGTGAAGCTCCAGGAATATGGTTGCGCATGTGCACCACAAAGACAAGAACCCATTTGTTTAGTGTTTCACTTAGTACCACTGTGGCTGGACCATGCGCTTTTAAGGTCTTGTGATTGAAGACTGTCACCACATATGATCCCTTTTCTTTCTTGGCCTTACTCAGCTCTCCCATGGTCATACCAGACAATGGCCCAGCCCGACATGCGTTGTTAATGCAAAGACTTGTTAAGAGGAAGTCACGAACAAGGCAACACTCTGATTGAGTCGGTGGGACATCACCAGTAGAACCAATGCTTTTTCCCAAGATTGATACTGCTTTACGTGCATTATCTGATTTTTCGAATGTCTGAATATCTGCAGGTGTTATTAGCTTCTCGAGATCCTCTATTTGCTTTTCCCAGCGACGCTGTGCAATAGGGCCATTGTATGAACTCATCCATTCATTAACTTGCTCTTTGACCTTCTGAGCATGTTCTTGATTTTGTACTATTTCACTTGGATTCTCTACTATCAGGAATCGTAGGAACTTTGACAAAAAACCAAGATAGCTTTTGCATGTACCAGGTTTTCTTTTCTTCTCCAGGGGAGTTAGCCATTTGTCACGAAGGTTTTTCATATCTAACAGAGAAGCAACAGTCCCTTGTACTGGGTTGACAGCACGTATTATTGCCGAGACTTGTGAACAGTATTTTCGGGATGTTTGAAGGTCTCTACGTCCTCCGTCAATCCCTTGAAGCCATGTTTTGAATCCTTCTAAGATTTTCTCTGTTGTTGCGTTGCTAGTAGCTGCAACTTGGCTGGAATCACTCAGCCCAGACTCCATCTCGTTTTCCTCCTCCTCTTCCCCAGACTCATCTTCCTCATCTTCTTCCTCTTCCTCGCTCTGTTCATCAGCAAACCACTCGGGATCTTGGAAATCGTCGACATAGCTGTCACTTTCACTAGAGGTATCTTCTTCGTGCATTGATGTTTGGTCTTTGACCTTTCTCTTTCTCAGAGCTGGTACGTTCTTTTCAATGGATGATGGTATGACATCTGAGTTCTCACTTTCCCCAGACGACTCATCGGCCACATTAGGACCTTTCATGATTCGTTTCGCTATATCTGATCTTTCTTGTGGTGTGAGCACAACGACAGAGCTTTCGGAACTAGTTGAACCAGCTGTAGAAACAATGTTCTCCTCCATCTCCTTCGTGTTAACCTCAAGTTCCTCAAGAGTGGCCGTTTGCAGATAGTGCTTATAACTGTCATCATTGCGGTTCATCTTGTGCTTTCCCTGAAGATGATTATGGAGTTTTCTCACAACGGCACTACATCCAGGGTACGGACACACTCTTCGTCTATGGATACGCGATTTTTCTTTTTTTGCTGACTTAGCGCGAAGATCAAACGTAGAAAGAACAGTTCTCGACTTTTCAACGTCCCATTTGTGTACATTTCGTAGATGTCTTGGTAGATGGACAATAGATTTAGAACAAACCGGACAAGGGTGAGATTTTCTTGATGTGCTCTTACTTTCCATCTTCTGCAGACCAACAGTTACTATAAATTAATGATTTAAAAATCGAAATGAAGCAGCAGTTTTGCTTACTTCTCTCTAACCTTCCCTCACATGTGTTACCAGATATTCTGGGCAGCTATGGGGGGCTCCCTTACAAATATCTGGAGCATTTCATCCGCATGATGTTGGGAAATATTAACTTACCTCGCGTAAGAAAAACCCTCTCATACGTACGAAGTTTTAGATACGAATTTGCATCAGCTATAGTTAAGACCATCTTTATTTAATGTGGGACCATATTCGATATTTCTTTAGCTATTTATAATGCACATTGATAGCTTTAATAATGGTAGCTAATAATAATACCTTCAAAAATAACAATTTTATTAAAATTTGAGAACTGATACTTTTATATTTCGCTATATGTTTGACTTGGTTAGCAAAGTGCATGCGCAAAGTTAAATCTCTCCTTTTTTTGCATATAAAAAAGTATATTCATGCTATTTTTGCGAGATTTCAGGTAAAAGTAGCTGTTTAGAGTTTATTATAGGAACCTCATCAATGTGAACAACTAAGGTTACAAAAGGGTACGCTTGATCTCTTTTGTAACCTTTGGGGGTTACAAAAGGGAACCAAAAAGTTACATTAGGGAACAATGTTCTCTTTTGCACCCATGGCAAGGTTACATTAGGGAACACGAAGTTACATTAGGGAACATTGTTCCCTTTTGTAACCGTAACAGGGTTACAAAAGGGAACAAAGGTTACAAAAGGGACCGTTTCAAGTTACAAAAGGGAACATGAATCTAATCACTCATTCATTCACTCATTCATTCACTCATTCATTCACTCATTCATTCACTCATTCATTCACTCATTCATTCACTCACTCATTCACTCACTCATTCATTCATTCATTCATTTATTTATTTTGTTTTAGAGTCTACTTACAAGTGGTTGGAGTCAAACTTTTCATCGGGCAGCTTCAAACCCCTTTCTCAAGAACGACGCAAGGCACATCATGAAAAAGACCAGGTTGCTGAGAAAAGTACTGACGGGAATAGCCAGGATATCAGCCAAGCCGTCTATACTTGTCCCCATGAAGGTTGTGTGCGTGTCTTCCAGAGACTTGGTAATTTGGAAAACCACCTGATATCTGACAAATGTACGAGGACTTTGGAGAAACACACACTTTTAGATCTGGCAAAAATGGGCTACAAGAATGCGTTGGAGGAGGGCGTTCGTGTAATACCAACTTTACAAGCACGCAAAGAAGAGAGAAGTGCTAGTCCTCTTGCTGAAGGTTGGGCTCTTCGAGCATCCAAGAAGGCATACCGTTTCAGCAAGAAACAAAAAGATTACCTCTTGGCCAAGTTTGAGATAGGTCAATCAACTGGTAGAAAGGCCGATGCTAATGTTGTAGCCCAAGATATGAGACGTGTTCGTGGTTCAGATGAACAAAGGCTTTTTCAAGCGTCAGAATTCTTAAACTCTCAATAGATTGCCTCATATTTTTCCCGACTTGCAGCAAAGCGTAGAAACCAAGTATCCACTGAATTCGACCTTGCTGCCATTGAAGAAGAAATTAACTTCATGAGGGCAAAAAATAGTGCAATCGAATCCATCGGCCTTCAGCACCCAATTGTCTACGGCCAATATAACATTTGTGCGATGGTAGAAAATAACACCCTGAAAAATCTGAAACTTGGAATGTTACAAGTCATAAGCGAGAGTCTTGGACTACAAGTTCCAAAGAAGCCAAAGAAAGCAAAAGCTCCATATTTAAAACTACTGCATGATGCATTCAATAGTTGCAGCTGTCAGCAGTAAGGGGTATTATTACAGATTCAGCCGTACAGACAAGCAATACTATATAATGCATAACTGTTGCATACGAGTTTATTACCCTCTTGTCTTAGGCTATGTATGAGCAGAGGGGGGGGGGGGGGGGGGGAATGCTCGAAATCTTGAAAATGACCTCTAAAAATATCTGCGTTCTGTCCAGTTGGGCCTGGCAACTGGTTATTATTATCCCTAAAAGGTAATTATTATCTTTGAATGCTAAGTGACAGAAGTCAGACAATGAACCGAATTACAACTGCCATTCTGACTGCCATCATTCAAAAAACACTCTAAGAAGTACTGTCTTACTCTCTGGTAATCCTTTTAGACTTGTGACAACCTAAGAGCAACCAAATTGCAGATCTTGAACCCTAAAACAGGCTTTAGCCCCCCATTTTTTGTGAAATTTTAATACATTTTCACTAAGCTCAGCCCCCCCCCCCCCCCCCCCCCCCACCACCTCCTCCTCCTCCTCCTCCTCCTCCTCCTCATAATAATAATAATAATAATAATAATAATAATATAATAATAATAATAATAACTTTATTACTGTCTCTATATCTTCTAGCCGGGCACAAGTGCCCTACTAATCGGGGAGACATACAATGCCATACAATGTCACTATTGAGCCCCCCCCCCCCCCCCCCAATCAAAAAACTGCTCCGCCGTCCCTGTAAAAAGAACTGCTAGCATCCCCTGCTCTCGAAATTTCTCTAAGGTAATGATTAACTTTGCGGTAATTTATTCCATGGTCTGATTTGTGTGGTTCGTTCTGTTCAAAAATATATCTTCTTTTTTTAACGTGACGCATAAAATTTACCACAAAAATGAAAGAGAGTTAAGAAGATATGAATTGTATAAAGACCTAGCTAACGGTAAGTAGGTAAAGGTAATATATTTCTTTAGTTGTATCTTAGTCTGAGCATAGTAATAGAGCGAGATGACTATATATATGGTCAGTAAGCGAGTCAGTTTGATAATGAATCGGCAACTGATATGCAATACACCAACTTTACCAGAAAAAAGTAAACACAACTGTATTTGTTTCGTGATTTGATATGTTTATCGCAACACAAATATTACTAGATTTAAAGCATTTAATGTTGAAAGTTTACATATTGAATCCTAGAGAATACGTTACTTCCGTTGATATGTAAACGTCTTGACCTGTTGTGTGACATACTTTTTTACTCGTAGCAGTTTTTTATTATCAATTTTGTATTAATTTACGATTAATAAGTTTAAAAAGCACAATTTTACTCTACAATAACACTTAAGATGTAACAGAACAGCTTTCTTTTTCTCTCACATTTTGCATATCTCAATAATGAATGCCAGCGTTGGAAATTAGTTAGTCGCATTTCGTGTTTCACCGCCTCCAAATAAAATTCGCTCGCGGGTTGGCGTTTTATTTGTAGAAGCTCCGATTTGGCCTAAAGACACTAGAAGGGATGTTCTTTAATGTGATGTTGATTACTTTTCGATTTGTTAGGTACCAGCAGAGATATTGGTGTCTAAATTTCGTCTAAAATTTGACCGTCAATTGATCACAAAAGAAAGAGGGTTTTAAGAAGCTAAATATAAGTGAAAATAAAATAGTTGATAAAAAAACAAATAGTACAAATTAAAGATACAATGTTATGGGAAATATGGTTTGAATTGGTTACTTTTTACGCCGTCTAGTGCTTATTGAAGTTGGCTTTCGATTTATGCATATTAATTAGGAAAAATCAATATTTTAATCGATTTTTCAAACTTTCGTAAATTTCACAAAAATAAAATTGCGCTTGGACTTTTTGATCGTGTTTTCTGAAATACCTATCTATAAAGGTTCTTTTGGTGAAATAAAATCAACTTTGATTTTTTGCAACTGTCTTGGGTTTCTCGACCGTTACAGACATACGCTCTTAAAAGGGTTTGGTTCAGTCGATTAGCACCAATAGGAACTGGAGGATTTGCAAATTAAAAGGATACTCGTATTTTTCCGGCGACCCACTAATTCTTCTCCTTTTTTTCTGAAGTGTACCAGTCGGAAAAGCATCAAATAAATAGTTCCCGAAGTTTGCCTGATCACATGGCTTCAGTCCTTTTTTGTTACACTCGGTCTTGTAAACTAAATATGCCTCCGTAGTTTTGATAGCTTCCCCATTAGATACGGAAAATAAACTATTGATTATTCTGCAGAAAAATTCAAATTTGAAATTGAATTCTAGACAGTGTAACGATTTCAAAAACATTCAAACGAGTGACTCGACAGTTCATCTTGAACATAAACTCATACGCTCATGTTACGTAAATTCATAAAATCAGCTGACTTCTAGTTTCGAAAAAGTACTTACGTTCTAACTTGATCGTGTAATCCAGCCGTTAATGTGCATAGCAATCTGCTACGAGCATAGGACGATAAAATTTCCACCGTTTCACTCCCCTCCTATTACACTCGTCATTCCCTTCCTTACACGATCGTAGGTCATTCGGATCGGCCGAAACCAAAACACTACGAGGAACGCCTGTCACATGATGGATTGCGCGCGCTAGATAGATCAACCAAGAACAATACCGGGCGAAAGCCCTTGGAATTAAATTCGGAAAAATTAATTTCCGAATTTAATTCCAAGGGCTTTCGCCCGGAATAACCTCGTAAGCACTACAACTTACCTATATTATCTTCTACTATTTCATTAGTGCCACGCGGTCCACATACTCTCATCAAGAACAATACCTTTAATTTCCTTACACGAACAAAATTTTAATGTGCTCCCTTGGCTACACCCAGGATTTAGACTCGTATGTTTAGCGAAATGGTCTCTAAGAACTTCAGCAGCAAAGTATAAGTGCAAAGACCGTACTCGATATAGGCAAACAGGTTCTGAAGCTAGGTAAGCAAATGGGTTTTGTGTGACATCATTAATTTACAATCTGTAAAAATCCATTCTTACATTAGTATTATAGAATTTAATATACCTAAAGACCTAACAATGGTTATAGGTGTTCCAGGTATTTACAGTCTATAAAACCATTGACTTTCTTTCTTTCTTTCCTTTTTCCCCTAGCTTCTTTCGTAGTGTGGCTTATAGGGAATTTACCTATTTAATCCATGGCTATATTGGCAATAAGAGAATACCATTGCCATCTGGTGTATATCATGCAATAAGAGAAACATTTAATGATGAATGTGAGCAATTTACAGGATATGAAAATAATTAGTTGTACTTATTATTGTACAGAAATTTCACTGAACCCATAGAACCAAGAAATTACTAGATTGAAGGCACTAAACCTGTGAAATAGATATTAGTCTAATACACCTTAGTAGTCTCAGTCCATTGTTTTCTTTTGTGTCTATAGTGACTATTATACTTTATCGATACAGTTTGTTTCACTGGTTTAGTGTCTTCACTCTACTACTGGAAATTCCACAACAGTTGATTAGTATGTGCTTATCAGTGCCACCACTTTGCTCATGTTGTTTTATTTTTTGGGCAGTCTGTGATCTTGTTATGGCCCTTCATTGGATTTTTGCAAACAGAACAATGAGGTTTTGCTCTAGTTGTTGATGCTGCTCTTTGCTCAGCTCTTTCTTGCTGCATGGCTTGTACTTCAACAATAACAACAAGTATAAGAAATCATTGTCAGAAGTTGCAATAATAGGTTTGCAACCTCTTCAGTTTGATATGAATAAATTGTAAAAAAAGCACTTACATGGTGTAGTATTCTGAAGGCGTCTAACTTGTAGAGATTTTAGGTTGACCTTCTCAAGTAATAAATCATATGAAGAATCATAATCTTGTAAAAGGAACCTTAATATTCGCTTGTTTAAAGCTTCCATTTTGCTGGCATTGCGCGCTCCGCAAAAATGCCACACCGACGAGCAGTAATGAAAATGCGGCAAAATGAAAGCCTTATACAGCTTTATTAGAGTGTCCCTTGAGATAAGTTTTCTAAATCTTAACATAACATTAAACTGATTGTTGATTTTTTTGCAAATGGCGGAGATGTGATTGTCAAAGGAGAGCTTATTGTCTATATTCATTCCAAAAATGTCCAGAGAATCTTTCACAGGGAATGAGAATTTGTGGTCAGTTTTTCCCAAAATCAGCGCTTGGTGCTTGGTTTCGTTAACTTTCATTGCGTTCACCTTATACCATGTGTTTGCTTTAGCTACTTCACTACATAAACAGTGTTCAAGTTCTGCTGGATCAGTGCCTGAACAGTATACTTGATGATCGTCCGCATATGCATTTAACTTGGCTTCTGTGACGTGGAAAAACAAATCGTTTATGAATATGTTGAATAGCATTGGTCCTAAGACGCTACCCTGAGGAACTCCACGGCCAACGCCCTCCCAGCTAGAGAAAGTGTCTCCTATCTTCACCCTCTGCTGTCTCCCAGTGAGATAGTCTTTCAGAAGCGCACAACTTCTCTCACCAACACCATACGCTTTTAGTTTAGTCAACAATAAATCATGCTGGATAACGTCAAACGCTTTAGATAGGTCCATCGACATCACCGCAACTAGCTCCCCCTTATCGCGCATTGCCCTCCAATCTTCTGTCAAGCGTAACAAAGCTGTTTCGCAGCTATATAGCTTTCTATAAGAGCTTATTAGGTCAGACAAGATCGCGCGATAAAAGTCCTGCATCTGTACCGCCAACAGCCTTTCATACACATTATTGAGCACGACAAGGACTGTGACGGGTCTGTAGTTGACCTTCATAAACTCGTCGTCCTTTTTATACAATGGTGTCACCTGTCCTTTCTTCCAACCACTCGGATAAACACCTTGGTCAATCGACGAATTCAAAATGCTTGCAATAGGTTTAGCTATCACAGCCGCCGAATCCTTTACAAGTCTAGGTGTCATCATGTCATAGCCACACGATTTACGACAATTGATCTCTAATAGCAGCTTCTCAACTTGCACTTGATTTGTGCGCTGGAATTCAAAACTCGTGTTGCTATTATGTTGTTGGATCGCCATAATGCTTGGATGGTTGACGAAATTCTTTCCGTACTCCTCTTCAGTCACCGCCCCCACGCTCTCTGTGATCTTAATAAAATGTTCATTTAAAAGTTCAGCAATTTCACGCTTTTCACTTATGACTTTGTTGTTCTCCTCTATGATTATGTCATTTGCTTGTTTCGCTTTAGTGCATAGGAAAGGCCGATACGTATTCCAGAACTCCCTTGGGTTTTCCGGTTCCGTAGATTTTTTCGCAAAATGTTCTTTAATAGCCTTCCGTCTTAACGATGTGCATTTATTTCGCTGAATTTTGTATTGATCGTAATTCGCGTCTGTGCGGTCCTTGCTGAACTTTTTCCAGAGCTTGTTTCTATGCCTTATAGCCTTGCGCCACTGTTCTGTCATGTAAGGAACCTGGTTTCCCCTGAGAACTGTTTGTTTAAGAGGTGCGAGCTCATCTAAAATACCAGTGTAAAGTTGTTCAAAGGCGTAAAGTTTATCATCCGCATCGTCAAAAACATCTACTATAGAAAATGGTACCGTTTGCAAATCTTGCATAAATTTTTCTTGATTAAAGTTCTTGAGACTTCGAAAACATATTTTTCGAGAGCGCGATCTTGGAGCCGTTGCCCGTAAAATGGTGTCGGTGATATGTCTCCCACTGTAAACAAGCTGTAAGTGTTATAGGACATAAGAACCTGTATTATCTCGAAGTATTGTAACAAAACGTTTACTTAGCTTACTTAATTTAAATCATACAGGACAAGGATTGCCCAACCCACAGTCCCCCTTTTACACCAGGAGGATGTTTTTATGTTCCCTCGGTTGAAGACTTCAGCGATGTCAGTTTTAACGTGGAAAATCCTCAAAGCAGCCCTCTAGAAACTCTAAACAAATATTTGGTATCGCGAGATGTAACTGTAAGGCCACATTTTTCAGAACCATACTCCTCTGGGCAATGGTTGATATGATCTGGAACTCCAGTAGGGAGTTCCTTTTTCTTTTGCTTTCGAATTCGATGCGTGTTCCATACAGAAGTACGAAAGACATCTTTCTTACGTTTTACAGACATTTCTAGCAGTAAACAGTCGAGTGCTTGAGATATATCAATGGAATGTTGTACATCATGCGCCCGCGATCTATCACAAGGTCTACGGCCTCCCTAGGCCTATGGCCTCAATGGGCCACGTGAATATATATATTTTTAAGTTCTTGATTTAAAAAAAAAAAAAAAAATCAAAATCAAAATATTAATATTTCAATATCAATTTTTTTAATCAATTATGTTTTCTATTCCTACCATGGCCATACTAGAAGCTTACAACGAAATAACAACTGGAGGAGAAATGTCTTTTTAGTTCCTTATGGGAGAACTGGTAGAGATTTTATCGATCAAATAACTTTACACATAGATGTTTGGAATGCGTGCTCTGACAAACAGCATATTGCCTTAAAAGCTGCCTTTGTTCTGTTGGCTGTGGGTCTCCAAAAGCCAAATAAAAAGTCTAAAGCTAAAGAAAACCAGCGCATTCTGGCGAAACGTCTCGCACTCTGGAAGGTCGGTGAGCTCAATCAATTAATTCGCGAGGGGAGGATAATTCAAAGTCGCATGAAGAAACACAAGACCACATGTCCACCTGATCGATCAAAAGTCTTTGCAAAACTTGTGATGGAAGGACAAATTAACTCAGCATTGCGCTTCTTAAATGAATCAACAAACGGAGGCATATTACCACTTACAGATGACGTCATGACTCAACTAAAGGAGAAGCATCCTGAACCACAGCCAGCGAAATTGGGATCATTGCTATTCGGCCCAATTGATGATGAGATACCCGAGTCAATTTATAGTGAGATAGACGGTGATATGATCAGACAAGCAGCCCTGAGAACAAAAGGCTCGGGTGGCCCTTCAGGTATTGACGCTAATGGCTTCAGAAGAATTCTTGCCTGTAAGTCATTTTTCTTATTTCAGATTTTTTTAAACCTTAATGTAATTTAAATGTACAATTTATTTATCTATTTATTTATTTACTTTATTCTTTGATCTTTTCTTTTTGCTTCTTATATAATTATATATAGTATTATTTTAATTGTAATTAATTAGGCCCTTTATTCTGAAAAGCCTTATAGAGGACGAATGAAGTATGTATGTATGTATGTATGTATTCAAGCAATCCTCCTCAAAGCTTTGTGAAGCACTAGCCACAATGACAAAGATCCTCTGTACAACATATGTAGATCCCACCACCATAGAGGCATTAGTTGCAAGTCGTTTGATACCGCTTGACAAAGGTGAAGGCAGCGTAAGACCCATTGGAGTTGGAGAGGTAATCAGAAGAATCATTGGAAAGTGCGTAATGAATGTGTCAAAGGATGACGTCATCGAGACCAGTGGCTCTCTCCAATTGTGTGCAGGCCAGAGATCAGGGAATGAAGCTGCAGTTCACGCAATGAATACTATCTTTGCTGCAGATAACACAGATGCCGTACTTCTTATTGATGCATCAAATGCTTTCAACTCACTAAACAGAGCTGCTGCTTTGCACAACATCAGAATCCTTTGCCCTATTATTGCAGTTTATGCCATCAACTCGTACAGACAGTCAGCAAGATTATTCATCACAGGCGGGAAAGAACTCGTATCAGCTGAGGGAACAACACAAGGTGACCCACTGGTTATGGGTATGTACGCGTTGAGTATGCAGCCTCTTATTACAACATTGCAGGCTTTTTCTGACGCCAAGCAATGCTGGTTCGCTGATGACGCTAGTGGTGTAGGAAAAGCAGCGGATCTTAAAAAATGGTGGGACACTCTTAACCAATACGGACCAGATCTTGAAACAATACTTGTATGAGAAGGTTAAAAGAAGAGAGGAGACTGGGAGTGTACCCAGACTCAGCTGTATCCATCGGTACATAACCAAACAAGACCTCGTTTCAAGAATAGTACAAGAGAGAAAGGCTCGTCTCAAAGAAAAACGACTAAGATTGAAAATGGAGCAAGAGATGCAGAACGCTAACAAAAAAGATGTACCAGAAGATATGGCTGTCCTGTGGCAACAGCAGGCTGACATCTCAAAGACAGAAAACCAAGGCTTATCGATGGCACCCAAGGTAATCAGACAAACAAAAATATAATCAAATAGAGTTAAAGAAAAAAATCCGTAAAACTTTAGTAACATACAAAATTGTACGTATTTGTATGAAATCCTTTGTTCTCTATGTATATTGCGTAATTAGCACTATTTAATTTTTATTGAAGAAATCAAAAAACTATATTTATTTCAAGGATATAACTGACCACCTCATGCGTTCGGTGAAAAAAAATTCAGCAAAAACCGTAAATCAACAACAAATATCCATATGATTCATTGCATTTAATGATTCTATTTTTAGGATCATCAAGCTCTGCATAGAGTTATATAGCAAGAATCCTCATGTTTTAGCAATCGAACTATCCGGTAAGCTATTATAATTATGTAATAGTATGTTAAATGTTTTTGCGTCACAGATTAAATATTGTAGAAATAATTCAGCAAAGTTCTAATTTTATTAAATTTTATTCAGCTATCACAAAAACAAAATAGATCAAAGGCCTGGTTGGAATAGAGACATGTTACTCTGGTGGTGTTTGAAAGAAGCACAAACACACAATCTGAAAAAGCATGACTATTGGGGTGGATTTGTGTTAGACGAAATGAAAATCCAAGTATGTATTTAACACTGTCATACAAAGATGAGAATATGTGGACCGCATGGCACTAATGAAATACATGAAGATATAGAAATATAGATAAGTTATAGTGCTTGGGAACGAGGTTATTCCGGGCGAAAGCCCTTGGAATTAAATTCGGAAAAATTAATTTCCGACCTCGCTGGGAATCGAACCCACGACCTTCGGAACTGTACTACGGACGCTCTACCAGCTGAGCTAGAGGTCAGACTGAGAGCAGGCCGGAGTGAAATAGATGGTAGGTAGCGGTAAATATGATGCAAACATGAGAATATGTAGACCGCATGGCACTAATGAAATACATGAAGATATAGAAATATAGATACGTTATAGTGCTTGGGAACGAGGTTATTCAGGGACTCTAGCTCAGCTGGTAGAGCATCGGTAGTACAATTCCGAAGGTCGTGGGTTCGATTCCCAGCGAGGTCGGAAATTACTTTTTCCGAATTTAATTCCAAGGGCTTTCGCCCGGAATAACCTCGTTCCCAAGCACTATATCTTATCTATATTTCTATATCTTCATGTCCACTTTTCTTCAGTGTTGCTAAGCACTGTACGAAAGAATTGATAGTTTTCAAACACAGTGTCACCAAACCCTCCAATGATGTTCATTCCTTAACGGAACTGTTCCATCTCTGCATACACACTGAAGCGAAATGATTGTTTAAGAAGACAGTCTATTACCTTCTCCTTGTCTTCAAACTTGGATCTGTAAATGCTTGAGTAGCCATATTCTGCTACATCATCAGCATACTTGGCAATGACACCAGGAAATTCTTCCTCGTTGGCTTCTTGTATGTCCTTCAACATTTCTTTAAGCTTCACATCAGACACAACCTCAATAACTCTCTCTTTGTCAACTGCTTTGTCCTGAACAACACAATAAGCTTCTATTGCGAGACACTTGGGACCTGTGCCCCCATGGAGAACACTCCAGGAAACCAATTTTCCTATGACACAACAAAAATAATGTATTTTGATTATCAAAACAGTAAGAACCCATTGTTTTAACCTCAGGCTGAAATGATTCTTATATTGGGTATGTGTTGAGAATCATGCTGAATACATTGTTAACAGGTTTACAATGTACAGTTCCTTGTGCAATGTGATAGATGTATTTGTTTTTTTAATTGTTTACCCTGTAAGTTCTTAGTGAGTGAACTACATGCAAGCAACACTTTTTTCATCTAGTTGTAAAAAAATGTGTCTGACATGTGTTGTACTTGAGGTATAAGGTTTTATAACAACCTGGCTGAAATAGTTGTTGTATTAGCCTCCTCCGCATGCATCTCCCTTCTCTCCTTTTGAGTATTGGGCTATTGGGCTTCCTGTGTCTTTAGGATGAGGGGGACTTATATTAGCGCCTACTCTCTTTCTACCAGCAACACAGGAATCCCAATTCGCGACACAGGAATCCCAATTCGCGACACAGGAATCCCAATTCGCGACACAGAAATCCCAATTCAACAAAAAAGAAAAGAAAGGCGCCTGCGGAGGAGGCTATTGTTGTATATTTGGTGCTTAATTGGCTAAACGTCAGCCTGGTGGTTCTTAATCTATTGGAGGTTCTTTTATCATATTAGGGTTCTTGCTGTAATAAACTGAGTAGAATGGTTCAACAAACCTAAACATTCTAACCTCACCAATAAATATTTTGGATACACTCAGTCAAAATAACTTTGACTTTAAAATTTTTACATTCTAGATGGTAAAAATAGTTTAGCCACAATTGGCTTGTTTTTACCTGCAAGCTCATACTTCTTGTTCCTCAGGAGATCCAGGTCACGTACAAACCAACTCCCATCAAATATCCCAATTTCTCTGAGGCTTTGTATAAGTAGGCGAAAAAATTCCCTCTTTGGGCCTCCTGCATCAATAGCATCCTCTCCTGAGAACGTCACCACCAGTGGCTTATAAAAACTGAAATTATTTCTTTCAATTGCCCTTAGGGTGGACTGAAGGAGTGCCTTACGGTAAATCACAATATTGACCATGTCTTCATCTGTGTCATCTACGTTTTTTGAGATGAATCTCTGTAAGATATCAGTAGCTGTTTCTTCTTAAGCAGTAGCCTTATCTGGTGTCAATGTATCTGCAGATAGATACAAGGAAACCTGTTAAACATGTACACCTTGTGGACCAAGATAATATCAACTGTCTGTAATAACTGTGTGCTCATGAAGGTGTCTGTTATTGGGATTTGACTGAAAGGATTTCATTTACTGGTAGTAAAAAATAAATAGAAAATGATTCCAGCAGCAATAAAAAGTTTTTGCAAAAATTATGGGAAACCTGACCAATTTCAAATATGTCAGAAACTATGGTATAACATCTCTGACATTTTCCTATCTTTCATATAGAATTATCAAAAAAAATAGAAGTTGGTTTATTTCTGATATACTTGAAAATATGGTTAAGTGTCTCATAATTTTTGCCAAAAAAGCTATTAATATAAACATGTGTGCTACCTTTCATAATGTATAGTCATTCACAAAAAAGGTTATCCAACCTACTGAGAGAATGATTGTGTAGATGTAAGTCTCTGTGTGAACTGCATTACAATTTATCATTATTTTCATAGCTCCTTATAATAGACTGTTTCCAAGATATGACCAGATGCACAGTGTTCACAGATGTCCTAACCAAAGTCCCAGTTGAATACATACCATCAGGATTTTTACCATAATTTGTAAATTTCTCGTGCCTTGATTGCCTTAAAAACATTTTCGATAAAAGGCTGACCCATCCAATGAAGATACACTGCACACTATGTTTGATTAGAGTACAGACCATTATAAATATACTTTTATATTAAAAAAGTCACTTCGATTTGTTAAAGTAATAATATATATATAAAGTACTCATATCCCAATGCTATGTATCCAAACTGAGGCTTTGGCTAGGATAACTGGCATTGCTGTGTATCCTGTGTATCTTGGAAAAGGGTTATTCATAGATTGATAACATACTACATGTAGGTACAGGATGCAAATGCAAATATTACATTTAATAATTTGCTCGATGAAATGTCAGCTCTATAAGCCTGGTCCACACTTGGTTCACACCTTACAATGCATGAATGTAGAATTTTGAATTTAAAATGTGGAATATTAATATATTCTATTTTTAGAAGGTAGCCATACCGTTAGTCTGGTCTAGGAGGCTTGCCTCAATTGCTGCTAAATAATCAGGGTCGTCATCCTCATCCCAATCATCCACAACCGTTACATAACTTCCATATACACTGCTTACTGATGGGGTAGGAAAATTACTGGTAACTTGTAAATTCTTTGGTGACTTTCCTTTGACTGAGGAACCTTCCTTATTGGGCAGAGATGAAAGAGATGCTTTGGGTTTACTATAGAAGGCTGGTGTAAGGTCATCATCATCATCTGAAGATACTTTACAAATAAACAGATAAAGTAGTATCAAATGAGTTACTTAGTACTAAGTTGTTTATATGTAGTTTGTAAGTGTAAAGGCTTCCAAATAAAAGGTGTTTGGTGCAGTTCTTCATTCAGACCTCATGCACTTAAATGTAATTCTCTCCACTGAGTAACTTTTTTTTAGCTTTTCTTTAAAAGCCATATTTGTCCCATGGGTGGGAAGACATTTACTGCATGTATTTATCTTTCTAAGAGATAATAGATTTACCTGTTGCTGATGGAATGGAAATTGAAAGCCTTGGTGACTTTCCTTTGACTGAAGAATATTTGGGCTGAGATGATGATTGAGCATTGTCATCATCTTCATGTCATCATCTTACTGTACAAATAGAAAAATGCTTCAATAAAATATGTACTGATAGTAGTACATTAATATTGAGATGTAGTTCCAGGTAGTCATGCTTTGGAAGTGTACTTATCACTGGCTTTCCTGAGGAGTGATCAATACCATACTCCCAGGCTGTCTCATTCATGCCAAGGCTTATAAACTAAACATTATAGTAATGTAATTAAAAATGGTTGAAAAGCATGTACTAGTGGATATATCCTTTGACATAAACTGCTTGTGAACTAGCCTTTATGTTCATGCCTAGTGTATATTCTCGTGATTATATGTGCATAATTAGCATGTGCATGCTATCGTGGATACTAAGAGGGGCTATTGTTTTGCAAGGTGTATAACCAAGGAAAAATGGTAGAATTAGTTGCAAAGTGAGAGAATTAAGGAGCGCAGATATGAGCCTTTCTGGCTATTTGAATACTTTCACTTTATCTTATATATTAAAATCGGTGTCAGTGTCTTCTCGCTATCTGATTGGTTGAACTTTGTCACGTACACACGCTCGACTTCGGGTTGGTTTCACCCGATCAAGCAATTTTGATTCTCGAAAACTTTTGCAAGCCGTAAAACCGCTCTATTTCATGACATTTAGTTGCTTAGAAATAATCAAGACCTCGATGATTGCTGAAATATCAAAACACACTCCAAATAGACGTAAAAAAATATTTGCAGTTGTTCGCAATTTCAGTTAGCCGTGAGCTGCATGCCAAGGTGAGTTGGCAAAAGCGAAAGGCAAACAGCAAATTTTTAGCTTATACGGCAAATTTTAAAATCACAATATAAAATGCTTCAGACGAAATAAAAATACTCACATTTGATGACACCATATCAAAAACGCCAAAGTTTTCCCAAGTTTTAAAACACCATCGCTAATGTGACTGGACAACCAAATCGCTATTTTAAAAGACAGGACGCACAAAATGACATAGGTAGCCCAACCTGTGAGCGCAAGTTAACTGGCAGCCAGAATCTCTCTATATTTCATATTTAGAAGTTATTCATAAAAATTCGCTATAAAATTTATCACGAAGTGATGGGTCATTGCCTGGTTATTCATTGATAATACATAATTCATACTATACTAATATTTGATAATAGAATAAAATAATGAGATTAAATCACAGCAAACAAAATATGACAGAGAAATAAAGGAACCTCGTGCACCCAAGCACGTAATATCAGTAAAAAAAACTCACCGATCTCACAAGAAGGAACTATGTAGAAAGTCAGTCTCTTATATTCCTTTCCAATGGCTTCTTTATAAGCAGAAAGTGTAAACAGATCTTTCGTTCCAGGTATGTAACAAACCTCACTGAAATCAGGGTACAGTAAGGTATACGACAGAGATTCGTCGAAGGTCTGGTCGAACAACGCGTGCTTTTTGACAGCATTCTGAAGAAGATCTTCTTTGGAAGAAGATGTCTTGACACGTATGACCTGTACCTTTCCTCGACATCACTTTAATATGCCATCATTCTGGTATGCAATAGCAACTTTCACCTCTACATCTTTTGGGGTTGTTTCCTTTGGTTTCTTTTCTATCCTAAGTTTGTTCTTTGGCTTAGGATTAAAATCCCCCTGTCTCGCTTGTTCACGTTTGGTGTAAAATTCCTCAAAGGTCAACGTGTTCGAAGACTTAGAATCAGAAGGTCCAGGAGGTCTAGGTATATTTAAACCTGAAGGTCCAGGTGTGTTCAATCCGCTTGCAAAAGCACGAGAAATCTCTTGCTGTAGAGTTCTTCGTAGCTCGTCTTTAGAGAACTCCCAGTCAACTTTGGGACGCCATTTTGGACTACGAAATTGGCGGGAATTCTTTGGCGAGCCCACTATCCAGGGTTTTCGTCTTTTGTTTGCAGTGCGAATTTCTTTTGTTTGCAGTGCGAATTTCTTTTGTTTGCAGTGCGAATTTCTTTTGTCTGCAGTAAGAATTTCTTTTGTTTGCAGTTTCTTTTGTTTGCAGCGAGAATTTCCTTTGTTTGGATTGAGGTTTTTAATTGAAGTGAGATTTCTCTTGTTTGCAGTGTGATGATCTTAATTGTGTGTTGTCCCCTCTGGGCCACCGTAACAATAAGATTGGTTTGTCGTACGAATGGTTTTTTAATGGTCAACCAATGGTCAACCTGAAAGCCAAAGGTAGGTGCAATTATAGAATACAGGTATAGTATTCAATATTGTCAGCTAGACTGCTTTCAAGGATACCTTTTGACAGGCCATTATGCTCAATCTTTTTATGTAATAGTCTAGAAGCAAACATTTCCGCCAGCCTTTGGGTGATATTATCAGTCACACCCATCTTTTTCACTATTGCAGGCCAAAAGTCTGTACCTAGCATTCCTTTGCTAAATAGCTTATTAGGCATGCCATCTACGTTGATATTCACACCAGTAAGAGCTGGATAAACAAACTTTTCCGAGTCTCTTGCACCAACGACACAAGGTTCTGTAAACAACATTAGAATTCCCGTCATAGACCGTCTTGGAATATTAACATGCTCATTAATCACGGAATCTGTGGCTTTGGTAATAGTAAGTGTTTTATGTAGTAGCACGTTTTCATAATAATATCCTTTTCCTACCTGATAGTTGGACAGCGCCTCTTTGGCAAGGTAATCACTATGAATGCACTCATACTCCAATTCAATATTAGAAAGGCTATAATTGTGACCTTTCGTATTGTCACTGGTGATAACAATATTCTTACTCTCTGCCAGGGTAATTTCGAATGTTATGGTGTTGGATAACGCCCTAGGATAAAAAGCACCGTGGTCGTCTAAGATAGGATGATTAATGGCTAAACGATATTTTTTGCTGTAGATGTCAGCTAATGCAACCTCCTTTGGATCTGTGGATGATTTATCCCCCGCGGCTGTTCTTAGCTTTCTCATATTCACAGAGGAAATTCCCTCTCTTAGCATATTTTCACGATCCCTTTTCATCAGGAATAAATCATGGTAAGTTTGGTATAAGTCCATGCGGTTCGTATCCTGTAAAGATTCACCCCCATAAAGCACTCTCATACGCGACACTAAGTTTCTTGAAATGTTATTAACCAAAGTGTTGTTTGCATGCCCCATAGTTAAGGTAAGATTAAAAATAAGACCTACACTTCCAGGTATATAGACCATATTTTCACTCAATTTTGGGATGTGAACGTACAACGTTTCCCCTGGATTTGCGTTACTCGGATTAAAGGTTACACGGTGAAGTGTTCGTTCGGCTTTTAGAGCAAATGCCTTCTTTGTCTCTCTATTAATATCAAGGATCTCGCTTATTGATTGACTCATTATATAATATTATAAAAGATTATTATTTTATATAACTTATATGGATAATAAAAAATTATCAAACCATTATTATAGTCCACAAGGCTATTGGAAAGGTTATGAAGCTATTGATAAACTAGCTGACGCCACCAATATTGATAAAAATATTGTTAAAAAATGGTTGGAAAAGCAAGCATTATGGCAGATATATTTACCTAAACCACAGTATATTCCTAGATACCATTGGAATGTTGAGAAAGTTAATCAAATACATCAGGCAGACTTACTATTTCTACCTCATGATACAGTGAAACGAAAGATATACAAATATGCTCTTGTGGTTGTTGACATTGCAAGTAGATACATAGATGCTGAGCCTTTAACATCTAAATACTCAACAGAGGTGTCGAGAGGGTTTGAAAAGATATATTCCAGACGTTTGAAATGGCCTGAAACAATTATCATAGATCCTGGTACTGAATTCATGGGTGATGTCACAAAGATAATGAAAAATAAATCTGTTAAAATACAAAGATCAGAAGCTAATAATCATAGAGCCCAAGCATTAGTCGAGCGCGCTAATCAAACCATTGCTGAGAAACTATTTAGCTATCAGTATGCAAGAGAAATGAAAATGGAAAATAATGAAAGATCTCGTGAATGGGTTGAAAGACTGCCAGCCGTCATACGAAGTATAAACAGTGGTGTAAAAAGAATAACTGGAAAAGCTCCTATTGAAGGAATAAAAATGAAAGAAACATATGAAAAACATGTTGAATATAAAAGACCTGTTGGATTGAAAGAAGTTAGACTTCCATCTGGTGTTAAAGTTAGATATCTATTCGCTCCTGGTGAGTTGGAAGGTGGTAATAAAAGAGCTACAGATCCTATATGGTCATTAGGAATATATGATATATCAAGAACTGTTGTGTCAGCTAATCAACCTGTCTTATATTACCTCTCTGATGGTGCACCGAAAAGAAATTTCGTAAGAGAAGAATTACAAGTCGTTCCTGAAGATACTGTGCTCCCACCTGATAAACTTTTAAAATAATTTACTTTTTCTTTTTAATCGGCATTTGTGCGGCTATCCTATCATAATGGTCAACACCTTCATGGTATCTCTTAATAAACCTATTAACATCATTGTCATACATCCACTCATCAATATTTTTAAAACCGTAAGCGTGTGTATTTATACCATCAGAATCTATTTCTCTTTTATCATCTTCACGTGAAAGGGCAATTTTGTTCACAGTTTCCGTATATATTTGATGCTGATGACTCCTGATTACATTCATCTTCCTCATAGTTTGTTGTCCTTCAAATAGACATTTCTTATAATCATCAAATGAAATACTACTCTTAACAACTGACTTTTTGACACCCTTACACCTTTTACCAATACCTTCATCATCTGTCTTGTAAGCATATAACTTTGAACGTAGACCAACAAACTCGGTTATTTCTACACCAGCTGTTTCGTCTTTCATCATTCCAATAACCTTCTTGTTAATCCTATTTTTGATTCCATTATGATCTGTTGGATAATTGCTTGTATCGAACTTATCTTCAATATCTTTCTCAATATCTTTATAAAAATCATCCGTCTCTATCTCATACATAAGACTGTCTGTATCTGTGAATAGTAGATTTGATTTATTTCCATATTTTGGTTTTATATAATTATAGTGGAAGTCATACATCAAATTCTTTGATAGGTCAAGGATTGACATGCCTACATATATAGGTTTGTTGAATAATATCTCTGTCTTACCCATATGTATAGCTGCTAGATTTTCTGAGAATATTGTTCTTTTCTTATAGTTTGGCATATTAATTAATTTTGCCGTCTGCTTTTCATTTGTTACTAATCTAATATCTTGTCTATTACGTATATTCTCCATTGTTTTACCAAACACGCTATTATTCATCAGCTTGAAAAAGTCCTTCTCAAAATCATTTTTAGCTTTTTTACGTAGCTCTGTATTTAGATTCATATACTGTTTCAACCAACTTGACTCATTAAAGGTAATACCTCTATGTATTTTTGTTATTTTCAACCCAAGACTTTCATATAATTTCAATGTCTCATGATGTACAACATATTTTGTTTTGTTTTCTAGATTTGGAATAAGTTTCTCTACCCTGTTAACCATTATTCTCTGTGGTGCAAGAGGGTATTCGTTATGCAAGTTATGTAATTCAACGTGATAATCTAAATCTACTTCTAGGATACATGAATGTTTTTCCCATTTCTTAAGCTCTAATTTATTCATCCATTTAAACCCATGTGATGGTAGCTTTTGTGACATAGCCCAACCATATAAATTATTAGCATCTAGGTATTTGATGAATTTTGACTTTTGTTCCTTATTGAATGATTTCATGTATTTGTTATTAGCTTTTGCATAACGCTTACTTATCATGCTTATTCCACCGCGTATTCCGGATTCTATCATTAGTAGCATTTCACTATCTGTCAACAACTCAAGATTAATTTTTGTCTTTTTCAGCATAGCATCCCAAGATAGTCCCGGAGCTGTGTAATACCAACACGGATCTAACTTATAATTCTCCATACATACATCCCTGAAAGTCTCAAATACATCAGCTAATAGGATGACATCACTCTTAAGATATAAATCATGATACTCTTTCATAGATTTTATATTAAATTCTTTCCATACTTTCTGTGCGTGTTTGTAGTCATCATCTGAAATATCACAACTATTCAATTTACTATAAAATTCATCTTTTGGAGGTAGAGATGTTTCATTTAATTTATCCAATGAGTTTATATAGTCATATGGATAAACACCTTTTCTAAGTAATAGATTTAGTTTCTTACCTTTATAAAACTTTCTCATATTACTGAATTGAGTATTATCCAAATTACAGGCTAGTGAATCTAGTGATGAAGCCATAAATTTTAAACTGTCAATGAATCTTATCTCTCGTTTCACATTACAAGTCTTTCCATCTTTATTCTTGAACGTACCCACTATTATTTCTTTTTTGAAACTTATATATTTCTCCTCATTGTTAGGGATACAATCTATTTTACCTTGTGTAACACCTAAATTTTTAATAAATAAATGTGCATCATAACCCGCTAAATTATGAAATATCACCGGTATATGCTTCGGTATCTTGTAATTCAAATTACAGTCGTTATGTACTGCACCTCTATACTTACCTGTAAGATGGTCATGATCTAATACTTTATCACCATTTAACTCCTCCTCACAAATATGACAGTGGGTAGCCTTATCATAGTTTTTATTATTCTTATCAGTCATTTTAACTTTCTTGTTATAATGATATTTTTCATATATATTTTTGGTTGTCTTTTCTATCGATT
>NW_028292579.1:15682839-15769601 GCF_029948245.1 Actinia tenebrosa
GGGAACTTACAAGTGGAGTATTCAGTTAATCGAAATTAGGCAATTAAAAACTATTACTAGCCAAAACAAAATTTTCACTACTTTTTAGTTGACTACTGCCTGGTTTGAGCTCTACAACGCTTACTTCATTATAACAATCATAGTTAATACAGGGGAATGGTTAGGAAACCTATTGTTATCAGGTCTTTGTTCACTTTTGATGTTGAAGCGGTCTTGACTGTGAATGATGTTTGATTTATGCTCATCCGAAATTGCAAAATAAGTAAACATAAACTTTGTCTATGGGATTGTTGTAAGGAATATTCAAATATCTCTTATAAATCTTTAAGTATTTTGAACTAGCAGCCAAAAGAAAGATTTTGGTCTGTTCACTCAGCCATTGCCAACAATGGTAAAACAAAGGATTGTGCACAGTCACGCTTGAAAAAAGTGAACAAAGACCTATAACAATAGGGTTTCCTAACCATTTCCCTCTATTAACTATGTAACAATAATCAACATTACATGACATCTCATAGATTAGATAGCTTATACTGTATAAGCTACCAGTCTGTTAGCATGTGAAATAGTTGATATAGTGCTACAGACTCTAAGTGAAGTCAAAATACATTGTAAACAAAAAAAAACTTACCTTCAGCCGACATAAGTTCATCTATAACTTCATCTGCAATATTGCCTGGCTCTGAAATAAACAAAAATTCAATCAAATTGAGGTTGAATTATCCTAAAAAAGGATAATAATAATAATAATAATAATTAATAATTAAAAACTAATCCTAATAATATATGTTACAAAAAAAGAATAGCACTGATAAACGTGTCACCCTCTATGTCTAAGGTGTCTAAGTAAGATGGGACCACCATTTTGTGGTCCTCTGTCTAAGGTGTCTAAGTAAGATGGGACCACCATTTTATGTGGTCCTCTATGTCTAAGGTGTCTAAGTAAGATGGGACCACCATTTTATGTGGTCCTCTATGTCTAAGGTGTTTAAGTAAGATGGGACCACCATTTTATGTGGTTCTCTATGTCTAAGGTGTTTAAGTAAGATGGGACCACCATTTTATGTGGTCCTCTATGTCTAAGGTGTTTAAGTAAGATGGGACCACCATTTTGTGTGGTCATCCTGGCCAAGGTAAATGTCTAATGATTTGCAGGCAGTTGAAAATTACGAAGGCCAAACGTTTAGCTGGTGTGAATGGGGTATTTACAGAAAGACTGAAAACCCACCTTTTCCATTTCCAAAGATAATGTCATTAGCAACTTCTTTGAGTTCTTTTGCTTCAATAAAAATTTGAAATTGTTTATAAGAATAAAATAAAAAAACTAAGCAAGAGTAAAAATTTTTATTCTTCAGTTTTTATATAGAGGATATTACATGGGCGTGCGGAGATATGAATTTTATCTTCGAGTGTTCAATTGATATCTCACGAGTAGGCGCAGCAAGTAGTATAGGGAATGGGGGTTCCAGCGCAATCTCAACACGGGGTAAGACCCGCGTCAAAAATCCACCTACGGAAACAACCCACTCCAAGTGTGGTTGGGGGCAACAGCGCAAATATGTTAGTCTATATATGGAGTGCGAAGAATGTAAGAGAACTTTTAAGAAAGAAGCGGATTTGAAAAAGCATTTGAAAATGAAGACGAAGTGTATGAGCAGTTATGATTGTGGATGTGGTAAGAAGTTTGAGACTAAGGTTAAATTGTTTTGGCATTGTCAGGACTGTGAGTACGACTACGATGACTTAAAAAGTGCTTGGTATTAGGTATAAAATATTTCCTATTATATAGATGGAATCCCAAAGCAACTTCAGCACGGTGTCAATACCCGGTAACGGTGAGATTGACGTTAGACAGTTTTGGCGTCAGTCAGAAAGGAAGGTTAAAAGGACTCTCCGAAAAGGTATAGAAGAATTAGGAGCCCTGAAAGCGAGCATAATGGTAGAAGTAAGTTTGTCAAAAGACGAGGTAATGACGACAGCAATGTTGCGATCAAAGTCGTTAGTGATATTAGAATCCACGAATCTGGATAGGTCACTCAGTGAAGCCTTAGAAGCAATAATGGAGTCGCTGTCTAACTACACGAAAGAAGGATCGGGTTGGACAGTAGAGGAGGTTGAAGGAATAGAGATAAGTATAGCCAGATACGTACCCATACGAGGGGGGGGTTACGTACCGCTACCAACGTGGGTAGAAAGGAAGAAGGCTATTGTAAACGTGAAGAATGAAGACAATCGATGCTTTATGTGGGCAATCAGGTCTGCACTGTATCCAGCAGAGAAGGATCCCTGTAGGACAAGTAAGTATCCCACAGATGATTTAGAGTGGGATGGTGTGGAATTTCCCATGCAGTTGATAGACATCCCCATATTTGAGGAAATAAACGATCTAGCAATTAACGTTTACGGAGTCAGAGAGCAGACGATAGTACCGTTAGTTCTGTCAAAAAGTAAAGGAGAGCGCGTACATTTATTCTACCACGGCGGACACTACTCATGGGTTAAACACATTAGCAGACTATTCTACAGACATACTAAGCACAAAGGCAAAAAGTACTTCTGTGACTGCTGCTTGCTGTCATTTACATCCTTAAATACCCTAAAGAAACACGATGAGATCTGCCGCGGAGTCGAAGAAGTGGCGCAACGGATCCAGATGCCCACCAACAAAGAGCTTTCATACGCAGACCATCAAAAGCAGATGCAAGTGCCTTACGTGATATATGCAGACTTCGAAGCGTTGATAACTAAGGAAGAGCAGAAACGTGGCGCCACGAATAAGGTAGGATTACACGAGATCTGCTCCTTTGGTTACATAGTAGTCAGATCAGACGGTAAAGCAAACCCTCCTGTGATTTACCGAGGTAAGAACGCAGCTAATGAGTTTCTAGAAGCATTGCGAGAAGAGGAGGGAGAGATTAGAGAACAATTAAGATGTCCAAAGAAGATGGAATTTACCAAAGAGAACCAGGAGGCTTTTAACAAGGCAAAAAAATGCTACATTTGCCAACATACGCTTCTTCAGTTTGGAAGACGAGCCAAGAAAGCGTGGGATGAAGATGGAAAGTATCTAGGAGAAGCTCATTTTAAATGCGGGAAGTATGCTAAGAAAGGTGAGAAGCCGGGAAAGCCCTCCACGCACTGCATTCACTGTCACAAAGCATTTGTTGAGGATTTCTATGTGGATAAGGTTAGGGATCACTGCCACATCACGGGTAAATACAGAGGAGCAGCTCATTGGAAATGCAATATAAACTTCAAAGTAAATCCAGACATGGAGATTCCGGTGTTCTTTCACAACCTCCGCGGTTACGACTCCCATTTGCTACTACAAGGAACAGACGGCTCCGACGTCAAATGCATACCCAACAACAAAGAGCGCTACATGTCCGTAACTGTGGGTAAGCTAAAGTTCTTAGATTCACAGCAGTTTATGGCGGACTCCTTAGCAAACCTCGTAAAGTATAACACCAACTTTCCCATTTCCAGTCAATACGGCGCGGAAAGGAAAGGAGTCTACCCATACGAATACATGGACTCCTGGGATCGATTCAAAGAACCCCTACCACCCAAAGATCGCTTCTACAGCACCCTAAACGAGTCTGGTATAAAGGATGAGGAGTACCAGCATGCGTTAGACGTGTGGGAAAAGTACTCCTGTGAGAACATGGGTGACTACCACGACATCTACCTAAGGTCTGACGTAGTGCTGCTCGCAGATGTTTTCCAAAGCTTCAGAAAGATGGCTATGGAATATTACGGATTGGATCCCGCTAATTTCTACACGGCTCCTGGGCTCAGCTGGAGTGCTTTGTTAAAGAAGACAAATGCGCAGTTGGATCTCCTAACGGAGTACGACATGTATCGGTTTATGGAAGACGGTATTCGTGGCGGCGTATGCGGACCCAGCCGACGTTACGCCCGCGCAAACAACCCCTTAGTAGAGCACGACCCAGAGAAACCAACCACATACATTTACTACCTGGATGCGAATAACCTTTATGGTTGGGCAATGTCACAGTACCTACCTGTGAGAGACTTCGAATGGGATCCAGTGAAGCCGATAGACTTCTACATGCAGGTAGGAAAGGAGGAAGACAAGGGTTACGTCTTAGAAGTGGATCTGGAGTACCCAGAGCGCCTGCACGACGAACACAATGAGTTCCCCTTAGCACCAGAAGCGATAGAGATACCATTTAAGCAGCTAAGTCCGCTGCAAAAGCAAATGTGCCCTGGTTACAAACCGTACAGGAAACTAACTATGAACCTGATGGATAAGAAGAAGTATGTGGTACATTACCGCAACCTGCAGTTCTACGTGCGACACGGAATGCGCGTAGAGAAGATCCACAGAGTCCTAAAATTCACGCAGGAACCCTGGATGCGCCCCTACATTGACTTTAACACGCAAAAGCGTACCGCAGCGAAAAATGACTTCGAGAAAAACCTCTTCAAACTGATGAACAACAGCGTGTTCGGAAAGACAATGGAGAACATCCGCAAGCGCGTAAGCGTAAAAATAGTCAGCACCAAAGAGGAAGCAGAAGCATACGTGTCACAGCCAGGCTTCGTTAGATACGTAGAAATGCTGAACTTCTACGTGATTCACATGAAAAAGGCAAACCTCTTACTAAACAAGCCCGTTTACACAGGCTTTACGGTGCTGGATCTATCGAAGCTGCTTATGTACGAGTTCTACTACGATAAGCTTAAGCCAAAGTACGGAGACCGCTGTCGCCTCCTGTACACAGACACCGACTCCCTAATTCTAGAAGTGCAAACGGAAGACGTTTACAAAGACTGCCTCCCCGACATAGACGAGTACGACACCAGCGGTTACCCGAAGGAGCACTTCCTTTACTCTGCGAAGAATAAGAAGGTAATTGGGAAGATGAAAGACGAAATGTTAGGAAAACCCATCGTGGAATACGTGGGTCTGAAACCAAAGATGTACAGCGTGCTAAAGTTAGACGGCGTAGAAAAGAAAGCTAAAGGCGTAAAAAAGTATGTGGTTAAGAAGGACATTACGCACGAGTCCTACCTCAACGTATTACGAACACGCAAGGAACAGCGGCATAAGATGAACAGCCTGCGCAGCTACGGACATCAGATACATAACGTCACGCAGGAGAAGGTGTCACTGTCTGCATTTGACGGTAAGCGATGGATGTGTGATGACGGAGTGCATACGATAGCATTCGGACATCACACGATAAGCAGTTCTTCTTTGACGAACCCACGCGTGGGACCATCATGAAGATAATACAAGATGGGCTGACCCTTCTTAGCTATCGCACTTCGGATCTGGTAAGTTTCCAAAGACCAATTAGGATCCGTAGCTCTTTTGGATCCTCCTTCTAATTCACCCGGCTCATAGAGATATCGAACCGTGACATTACCTAATTTCTTTTCATGGGGGAAGACCGCCCTCGAACTTCTGACGAAGGACTTGTGTTCCACGTGTTTCTTTTTTATGGCATCTCTGGGTTTTATTCCCGTAGCCCTGGCCGCCTCGTTGTTCAAAGCCGCGACGACCTGGGGGAGCCTCTGAGTCCATTCCCTGTTGCGTTTGGAGGGATCTTCCAGCTCTTTCCAATACTGGTATCCAAAGAGACGCTCTGCCAAGGTCTTATTGAATCTTTCGACGATGCTCTGACCCCTGTGGTACTCAGCTTTGGCTCTCCTAATCTTAGTGTCGTGGTCTTTCAGGGTCTTAGTAACCACGCCCATGAACTCCGTTCCCGCATCCACTTGCAGCAGCTTAGGCCATTTCAAGACGCGCTTATAAATCCTACCTAGGGCTTCTGCGACTTCTCCAGAATCCTTGCTGATTATGGGTTCGGCGTCCTTGTATCTGCTTGCGATATCAACTACGGTCAAAGCGTACCTATAGGTCTTTTTTCTCACCTTATCGTGCGGCAAGAAAAGCAAGTCCGCCTGATGAACTTCATTGGGGGTATTTACGGTGAAGCTGGGCCTGGGAATGTACTTAGGCACGGGAAGATAAACCTGCCAGAGGGTTTGTTTTTTCAACCAGTTCTTAGCTGTTTCGTCTGATACCCTGGCCGCGGTCGCGAGTTTCTTGATAGCTGACGCTCCTTTCCAATAGCCTTCAGGCCCATAGTAAATCCTTTTGAGTTTGTCCTCTACGCGGCCCATTATATGAATTCCAAAACGAGATTGATCTTACGTCCGTTAAAATCCACCGTCTTTCCGTCCACTTTAATGGTGATGTTTATGCTTTCTACCAAATTAGACAAGTCATAGCTTAAAGAAATGGGAGTGTATTCTACTGGGTCAAATGGATTACCTTTGGGCAGAAACTTGGACATAAGAGAAGACTTTTCTCCATTGTTGTAACTATGAACCAAGTCGCAATAGACTTCATAAGAGGATGCGACTTTCCATTTCACATCGTATGTATTACCGCTATTTATCGTGGTACTAGTAAGGCCCAGGAGTTCTACCAATGAACTGTCCTTTAGATTGACGCTCCCATTATTTTTCTTGAATGTCATTTCATGGGGTAATCCTGTGGTAAGAGTGTATCCATGCTTCGCTAGCTCCTTAGCCAGTGTTATTGGGGTGTAATGGGAATCTGGTATTTTTGGCTTGGTGCCGGAAGTTCCGATGACAAAGCCATTAATTAAATTATACCAAGAATTATACAAAGAGCAACTAACCAACCGAACCTTACAGGCTTTAATGGGAGGATTCAAATACGTGGTAAAGTCATTCTTGTCGCTTTCCAAAAAGACGATCATTATATTAGGGGCATTTTACAATGCCCACGCCAAAGCCACGCCTCCGGCCAACCCTGCGACTCCTACGAAGACTAATTCATTGTCTTTTTGTTTCTTAGAAGGCTGGTAGTAATTCTTGAACTGAGGCTTTCTTAACCCCGTTAATGCCGCGGGGTGTGCTTGCGCATAAAGTTTGAAGGCGTAGTCTGTGTTTTCGAAGTTCTTATCCGCCTGCATTTTGTCTTGGTAGTTCTTATCCAACCAATCCCTGTAAGCTTGTCTTTTTTCATTCCAAGCTGCAACGTCCCTTTGATATTTCTCCAGCGCTAAGTCGTGTCTCTTTCTTTCGGCGGCACCGCTTTTGTCGCCTCTGACTAATCTATCCAAATATTGACCACCATAATTAGCCCCTGTAAATGCTAAAGCTGCAATGACCCCACCTGCGACTAAGCTAACCATTATACATTAGGTAGGTACTTTTCCTTCCGTAGGTAATCCTTTACCATGATAGCCCCGCCTACGGCAGCGGTCATCTTAGCAAAGTTAGCGAAGCTCTTGCTTGGGTCTTCAGTAAAGTCTTCTTTAAGCACTTTCTTACCTACCCAACCAATACCCGCAACGATGGAAGTAATAATAGCTGCTTCTTCAACAGTTTTCAACAACGCGGTTGACATTATATTACAAAGCGAGAAGGAAAATCTAGGTCGCCGCGGGTGATAAATCTACTCCATTTCAGGGATCTTACTTTTTCTAACAGCCGGTTCCACAGGTGCGTGATATGTTGGCGGCACATGCACGGCCTCCCACTTTACTCTTGGCTTCGTAGCCCGCCATTGTAAGTAAAGGCTGCCTGCTGCTATAGCAACTCCTAACGCGCCAATGACGTACCCAGGATTAATGAAGGATTCCTCTTCCCCCACCTTTTCTTCTTTCTTTGCTTTGTTCTTTTTATTCATCTCCGCGAGCTTCTTTCCCGCGGCAACTCTGCCTGCAGATTTAGGCTTGGTAATCTTCTGCTCCTCCTGAGGTTGTTCTTCGGTACCACTCATCTTATATTAAGGGACTTGAAGGACTTGACAAGTAACTTAATGACGACTTGATAATGACTTGACAATGACTTGACTAAGTACTTGAGGTGACTTGACTAAGTACTTGAGGTGACTTGACTAAGTACTTGAGGTGACTTGACTAAGTACTTGAGGTGACTTGACTAGGTACTTGAGGTGGCTTGATCAGGTACCTCAGCAAGTGCCGCCTGGAAGACCTTTTCGACTTCTCTGTCCTTCTTGAAGTCCTTCCAAGATGTTCCGAAGGAACCTAGTACCTCCTTCAAGTCGACATGCTGAGCTACGTGAAGTACCGCAGAGGCGACTGCCATTAACTTACCGCACTTTAAAGACAACCACCCGCAGGTTATCTTAAGTTCTTGGGTGATGACATAGTCATCTCTTATGTCCTTCTGTAGTTGCTCCACGTCGTCTATGGGCAGTGCAAGTCCAAGCAATTTAGTGGTAAGTCGGATAGCGGAGTCTGCTACGGCGTCCGTGGTCTTACTTGCGAGGGCAGCCTCGTACCTCTTATGGAACTTCTTAACCTCCTCTTCTGACAACTTATTAACTTGCTCATGGGTAAGTTCCTTGCCTATCATTTCTTTACACTTCCCCGAAGACACAAGGATGTTAAGTTGTTCCTTGAGGTTACTTTCGTCTAACTGCGTGGGGACTTCATCTAAGAGCTGCTCAATCTCCATATACATTAACGTCATAAGGAAACCTCAAAGAGAAAATCATCTTGGAATGTTGGTGCGTCTTTAAATGCCGCATGTATTCGTGCAGCTGTTCCTTGCTTATCTCGCCGCCGTAGTCGCTTAAAATGGTTTCCAGGTCAGACTTACTGGGCGTATAAAATACTACGAGAGAGCCTATGTTTTCCCTAAAGGGTTTAGAGACACTGGTAAGCTGCTGGGAAAGCAACCAAACGCTGATATTGTCGTGTCTGCCGCTGAAAGCGAGCTTCACTAATTCGGAGGTGCGTCTTTTTACGTCGTCCCCGCAGGCGATGTCATCCAGTATGAGTAAAGTCTGCGTATCTTTAGGGAATTGCTTGTGCCAGAACTTCAAATGGCTGGATAACTCGTTAGGATCTAAGATATCTACGAAGAAGTCGTCATCTTTCACTCCTATACCCGTCCAGGTGCGGTTATTCACGTAGGTGGGACAAAGCAGCACTATGTAGTCAAAGCGGTATCTAAAGGGTTCTAATAGCTGCTCTACCACGAACTGTGTTTTACCGCAGCCGGTGGGTCCTACTATCAGAGCGTTACAAGGTATGTGATTCGGGTTCATTTATATCTAATGAATCCCATTTATATATAGATGGATCCAGTGGAAGCAGTAAGAAGGATTGCCGCCGACGCAAAAGATAAAAGAGATACCATAGAAATGCAAAGGGAAGAGATAGATCGGTTAAAAGAGCGCGTGCAGGAATTGTACGATGAAATGTGCGGTCTGAAGCGTGCAGAACGGTTTGGTGCGCTTTTGACAATGGCGGGCTGGGCTAAGGAGTCCATTAAGGACTTCATTCGACATCCCCCATAGATATATGGACTGCATTACGTGCGAACTACCTGCTGACTGCATAATCCCTCCCAAAACACCGATACCCAAACCGTGTAAAAAATACACCTGCCGCCACTGTAATAAGGTATTCTCTGAAGAAGACTTCGTTGGACATTGGTGTCCCGCGGATACTAAAGCACAAAGGACTTTAGACGACGTTCGAGAAGAGTAAGAGGTCGCAAAGAAGATCTTACTAAGCCCCAGCAAGAGGAATTAGCATAGGTCTTTCTCTTTTATTGTTATTTTGTTAAATGCTGCGAAGAGGTCTCAAGTAAGGTCTATTTTTTATTGTTATTTTGTTAAATCATCGTAATCGAAGAATGGTTAACATGATTATCTTTTTGCTGGTTTCAACGATGAGAAAGAATGATACCTCATCTTTTAATGGGGGCTTAACAAAATAACAAGAAATAATAGCCCCTATCCTGAAACCCTCTTACAGGGTTTAACAAAATAACAATAAAAAATAAGACCTATATAATGAAGTGCATGCAATGCGATAGAGCCTTTAGTAGCAAGCAGCGACTGCAATACCACCTTTCCAAGAAAGTCTGTCAGAAGACCATCAGCACTGTTTGTGGCAACTGCGGTAAGGAATTGTCCACCGTACAGGCCCTACGATATCACCGCGAGCATAGAGTCTGCCTTAAAGGTCATTGCCGCCGATGCGATGAACCCCTCTTCGAAGAAAACTGGCATAAATACCGCTGCCGACGTTACCACCTCGAAGAAGTCGTCTGTGAAACCCACGGCGATTTAGCAGAGCGATGTTGCCCCCTTGAAACCAGCCGGGCTTTAGTGCTGCGTAAAAAAGAAATAGACCAAGATTTCGTATGCTTTGACGACTACGAAGGAGTAAGATGGGAGAACCGAGAACACTGGGACGGCATCTGCGATAAATGTGGTTGTCAACGCAGCGGTCAACATATTTGGTGTTGCCTGTACGAAGGTCCCAAGCCTTTAGACCATTACCTTGCAATACGAAAAGAATGGTCTAATATATGATGTTACCTTACGTCGCAGCGTTCGCAGGAGGAGCCTTGATTACGATATCGATCGATTTCATGTCGGAAAAAATGAGGTCCGACGTAGCAGACCAATACCTAGAAGCCCATGAGGACGACTAATCACACAATGGATTAGCCTCCGCCTTTCTTTCAACGTCGAACTTCCATCGACCGTTGACTTTACCATAGCTACGTATGTGAGTGTACTCTTCGCCTTGCAGTACGTACCGTACGCAGTCAGGAGCCCATAAACTGTACTCTTGGCTGCCGTCTAAGAGGACCAACCTTAAACGGTTAATGTCCTCGAAGACAACGTAATTTTTTATTTTGTATGAAATGCCTTGTATTAATTCGCGCCAGTGAGTTTGTTCAACTATCATTATATTTATGAAATATCTTTCGGTGCGTTTGTAGCGTCTCCTGTGACTTGAAAGCCTTAACGCAGCCAGGACAAGGTATGCGAATGCCGTCGACGTAACGGTCGATTTCCCTGCAGATCAGATCGTAATCGTTGCAAACCATCGTAAGATAACCATTCATTTCATATTGCGTCAATGCCGCTTTTTGTTTGTCGGACAATACGCCGTTACCCTTTGGCGTCTTCAGTTCCAGACATAACCCATTGTATCTTTTATGTGCATTAAGAACTAAGATGTCGGGTTGACCTGCCTGGTAGCCCTTTTGCCAGCACGTTATCCTTTTACTGGTGGTATCTTGCAATTCCCCGAGTCCAGGTGCTAATAACAGCGTAGGGTGAAACCGGCGTATGTAATCGATGACCTTCTTATGTAAGTCAAACTCATTCTCGATCTTGAAGACCAACTTATTTGAACCATCCAACGAGTACTTCCCCGTCTTCCTTAACGTAGGTAGGACATCCTCGAAGACCCAATCTTGAAATGCCTCTGCTGTCGGTAGCTTGGAGCTAAATATTAATTGATACAAACCAGATTCCGTCACGTACAGGGATTGTGGGTGTGAACCCGAAGGGAGGCGATTCACCTCTATTCTAAATTCATTGAGCCTCTTCTTATGCTTATCCCGCACGTGGGCTTTAATGGCATCTTTGGTGTCTGCATAACCTAATGCCTTTGCTACCTCTTTCGCCTTAAAGTACAGCTTGTCGCTTTGCACTAGGCATTGCAGTTTAGTTTCGTTGTTTTCGAATACGCGGAGCATATTATACGTAAGGAATATTTTTCATCCTTTCGCTTGGCTCAAGGAACGCGAGCCTAGTAGGCAACGCTTTTTAGCTGATTCATTTCCACGCTTAGCTGCGCGTCTGAGACTACGAAGATATATGCGTTGATCTTAGTAGTGTCGCTGGCGTCTTTGGTGCGCTTGATCTCCAACGTAATACCGTCCTGGGTATTTACCAGACGTAAGCCCTGTCCATGTAGATCTTCGTCGTTCGTCGTACGCATGTCGATCCACAGCGCATACTTATCCTTAAAGAATTTCTTTGGATCAACTTGGTCGCCAAACTTACGCGCGACTTCCCGGTACATATCCGCAGGCTTTATCCCTTGTGAGTAGACCTTATTAGGTACTCCGTTAATGCTAACGCCTACGTTAGTGATGTTAGGATTAAAGAACGCCTCGGAGTCACGCAATCCTGCCGTGTATGTTTTTGCAAACAGTAACATTATCCCTGTAAGGCTGCGTCTGGGAAGGTTAATGCTTTGGTTGATGACCTCTTCGACGTTATTTGTAAAGCTGAACGTCTTGTACATCACGACGTGATCGTAAAGGAAAGCCTTCCCGGCGCTGTATTCCATACCGGCGCTACGTGCTAAGTCTTCGCTGTATACCGTTTCATACTGCAGCTCTAAGTTAGTAACGGAGTATGGGTGGACGGCTGAGGAACTTACGTCCTTTCCCTGTAGGATGTTCGTAGTGTCTGCTAGGGTCACTTCGAACTGCAGTTCGCTTAGCTGCCTTGGGTAGTATACGCCGTGATTCGTGATAACTTCGAAATCTAATGGAATAACATATTTAGTACCATAAGCCGTCTTTATTTCGTCTTCTCCTGAGGCGCTAGCGGTTGCGCTTCTTACCTTGCGTATGGCTTCACTGGCGATTCCCTGCTCTATCCTTTGCGCGCGGTCAAATGCAGTCAACCATAAGTCTTTGTACGTGGTATACAGATCGTACCTATTTAAGTCCAAGAGGGATTCCCCTGCGAACTTCACCCGCATCTTTGAGACAATGTTGCGACCAAGGTCGTTGACAACGTGACGCGCGTCCGCAGTGCTTGGTTGTATTGCTAGGTCGAACCTTAGCGCCAGGGTGCCAGGAACTAAGACTAGGTTATCCGTTAGGCGGGGCACGCCTACGTACAGGGTTTCCCCTGGCTTAGCGCTGCTGGGGGTAAAGGTGACACGGTGAAAGGTGCGTTCTGCTTTCAGTCCGCCAACCTGCTTAGGTAATACGTTGGGGTTTAACTTTGAGCTTATCATATATAATGGAAGTAGAAGGAACGGATTTTGACCCCACCACCGAAGAAGGTCAAGTCGACATTAACGACGATGAATACGAGTCTTTACTACCTAAAACCAACGACCCTACGGAATTCCGAGGTAACATGGTGCGTCGGTTTGGAAAGAGAGCCCGCGCCGGCTGGATGGCTTTCCTAGACAAATACCGCACTAAGAACCCAGGTAAACCCATACCAGAATACATAAAGCTCGATAACATCGACTTTGGTAGTAACACGATGATGAAACCTCCTAGAAGCAAAACCGCGGAAAGCAGCTTTGGTCCGGATGGCAACATCCCCGAAGCCCCCGGCGCTGCATGGCTTAGTAGGGTTCAGGAACAAATGGACGAATCTATGGAAGAAACCCCAGACGATTTTGATAGGATCAAGGAAGAATTCCCAAACTGGGATCCAAACAAAGTACAAGTAATGTTTGACGCGGATAACGAATGGGGTAGGGAAGTCGTAGTAGCAAGGTTAAATAGGTCTAATGCTCATCCATATGTCATCAGGGACATAAATGGTAAATACTACGCAGATAAAAATATTCCTCCAACCCTTAGAAAGGCATTAGGAGAACCCAACTTACCCGAAAGAATGAGAGAAAATAGTGAGAATATCGACGAAGCCGTCGAAAGAGTTAAGACCATAATGCAGCGACAACAAAAAGGTCTTGAGGCGATAAGGGGAGTAGAAGAGCTAAAGCAAGCGATGGAGGAAAGGGAAGCAGATTACATACGACAAAACCGACTACTCCTCGATGCTCAAAAGAGAGAACTTGACGACAAGAATCGATACATATTAGAACTTAGAGAACGAAGAGACATTTCTCTTCGCGAAAGGGACCGCGCCCAAAGGGCATTCAATCTCGCCCTGCAAGACCTGGATATGAGCAAGGAAGAAGCCAAGGACTTACGTACCACCATAGAGGGTTCTTTGGTGGAGCGGCGGCAGTTAGTTGCTGAAATCAACAATAAAGAAGAGCAAATCCAGCAAAGAGATCAGGCCATCGAAGACCTGGAAAAAAACATATCCGAAAAGCAGGAAATAATCAATGACCAGGCGCGCCCCGAAGAAGAAAGGGAGGCAGCCCGAAGGGAAGTAGAAGCCCTTCAGGAGAGGGTTGCGGAATTACAGGTGCAAAAGGACAACCTGGAAAGAGAATTGGGGCTTACCACCAAGGAAAAGGTAAAAAGAGCTCTGATGAAGTATGGTCTTCCGCTGGCATTCGCGGTCGCTATTTCGAGCGTAGTAGGGGTAATCCTTAACGCGCTTAAGGCTACGGGCGCGGGCGTAAAGAAATTAGGCAATGGGCTGACGGACTTGGGAAAAAAGATGGCAGCCGGCTTGCCTGGGCTGCTGGGTTCGGTTGTTTCCTTGGCACTTAGGGCTGGCGGAGAACTGCTAAAGTTTGTGGGGAATAACATTTGGATCTTGGTTGTCGCTATTGGGGTGGTACTCCTGAAGAAGATGAAGGGTTAATCTTATCCTTATGTATTATGTCGGGCTTATCGTTGTCGGGCGTCCGAGGCGTCCTCGACTGAGGATAAGTAAAGATAGTATTCGCACCGCCTTGATAATTTGGTATTAGCGGTAGCACGCTTATAGTAGAAATAGGCTTATGACTCCAAGCTGCGTCGGTAATAAAGCTACCCACACCAATGCTATTTATCCTTGCGCGGCTAAGTATCGACCCATCGTTGGAAGCATCATCGGGAAATATTTGTAACTTAGCATACTCACAATTAACCATCATATGAAACGTGACCGGCGTTAAGTCTTCTGAGCTTCCTTTGTTTGGCTCCATCGAAAAGTGAGCAGCTCTTCTGTTGTTCGAAGAAGTCCGATAGGGGAGCAAAGGCTCATCATTTTCATCAACGAGTCTAAGCCCTACGTTCGCGGTAAGTCCCGTGTTAATGCAAATGGTGCAAATAACTAACGCAGGTCCTCCAACTTTAACCCATATTCCCGTGTCGAACCACTCATGTCCTACGTATTCCTTCACGTCTAAGTAGTGAACATAGCGCATTTCACTTAAATGTGGATTCATATATTACAGGAAAACAGGCTCCCTTCGTTTTAGGGGTAGGCAACAAGGTTATCTTCTAAAGACTTATTACCGTCAGGGTGCTTATGGTCTCGTGATTATAAGTCGTATCTCTTTGATCTTCTATGCTATTCACACAAACACTCCCGGTGTCATCTACACGCATTTGCAGCTTTACCTTCCCATGGCAGTTAGCAACCATATGAAGAGTCCAAACCGATAGATTTTCGACGCTATTCGTTGGCGGCTCTACGGAGAAATGCGTAGGCTCCCTGTTGTTCGTCTTCGCACGCATAGGCTGCAGTACGCCGTTGTCATCTAGAAACCTGAAGCCCACGTTGGCATGGCTGCTCGTGCCAATGCAAATACTACAAAGGATTAACTTCTTTCCTGAGTAATTCAAATTCACGGACATTCCGGTGACATCAACCCAAGATGCTTGGGCATATTTTTTCTCACCTGTGTAAGTTGTATAGACACAATCTACTCCAGTTACGTAAGGGTTGTTCATCGCCATATATAATAGCTCAGACCAACGCCTGCAGCTGCTAAGCCGGCCTTTAGTAAGTTGTGGTCATATTCCTCACGTATCGCAGGCATAACCTTCTTTACTGGTTTCTTTGGTAGCACGTACGCCTTTTTTAATGGTTTTTCTGTGTGCTCCTTTTTTGGTTTCTCTACAAAGTGAGGAATGCCCTTGGTCATGTCAGAGTTCACGTCATTCACCCCAAACTTCATATCCTTAGTAGCTCGTTGAAGTTTGTTGTTATAACCCACAACGGAATTAGTGTTGATAACCAAATTACTTGGCATTAACCAGCAACCAGGTGACAAAGCGTAATCCAGTCGCACTTTAGACTGCTGCACCGCTAATTGATATCTCTGCACCGATTTAGATATATCATTTTCTATTATTGCAGACTCAAACAGGGCTAGGAATTCTTGTTGCGTTTCCTGTGAAGCACCTTGGGCACCAATCATTGGGCTGCGGGTATTTACCTGTGCCCCTAAGACGCAGTAAACAAGTGCTTCTATACTGCTATTTATGCGAACCAAACCTGCCTTTGTCAATCCTTTACCTTTCTGAGGTATGAACCAATTATACTGACTTCTATCCTTATGGGTGGATGTGTAGTATGCCGTAAGAGAATCTTCGTGGGGGCTGGTGTAATGAAAGTTAAATTCATCTGAACTCTCAGATCGACCCTTAAACCTAAAGTCGGGGTTCGCTACGTTAAACTCCCTACATAATTTAATGAAGGCACTCTTATTATATCTGGTGCCGGTCCAAACAAAGCTATTAGTCCATGGCAGTACAGCTTGGAGCTCGCTTAAAACTCTCCTAATCGTAAACAAGACATGAAACCTCAAAATAGAACCGGCTTGGGTATCGGGTTTAATTAAGTCATAGCTAATACCGCAGCCGCTTGTCGCACACCACACGGCAAAGTTTAATTGCTGGGACCAATATTTCATATTTGGTCTTTCGGACCATTTGGCGTAATCACTCACGTTTTCCACGGCTGGCGGTGTTAGTTGAAAAACGTCGCTCGTTTTGGCTATGAAAAACTTCGATGGTGTCACGAAGATCTTAAATGGGAGCTTCTTAATGTCTTGCGGCTTATCGGTGAGCTCCACGGCCGGAATAGGATAGGTACTGGTACCAAGTATTAATTCCTTTGGCCAAGCGGGCTTAACGGGTGTTGGTTTAGGTGTAACATGTGTGGGTTCATGTCGTGGATGCTTCGGCTGATCCTCTATCTTGTTAATCGATGTGGGTTTCAAATCCTCGTTGCTGTACATCCTAGAGCCGTTATAGTAAATACCATCGGGCCTTCTTTCGAACTTACTAGGGTCTGCATGCGGAAACATCTTCCTAAAGGCTCTCCAGTTAGCATAGTTACGTTTGTTGCCATGAGGCCACTCCTCAATATCATTCCCAAAAGCGTCGTACATTAGTATATATAATGGATGTTATACCTTCAGCACCTCCACTTTATCCTAATTTACCTAGGGAGGGACCTAACGAATTAAACGCTGAAAACTTTAGACTCAACAAAGCAAACTTAATCCTGGCTTACTTGGAAGGGCAAGCGAAACACTACGAAGAGGTCAGGAAAAAGTACGCCAGAGCCCGAAGCATACTACATAAAATCGCGATAACTTCCGGGTCCATGTCCGTGGCGTTAACAGGCACTGGCGTTGCTACTTCGCTTACTGGACCGGGAATAATCGTTGGAGTTCCTTTGGCTAGCGTCGGCGCCGTTTGCGGTATTATTTCAGCTGTTACAACAGGCGTTATGAAACAGTTGTCAAGCAAGATATCCAAGCATGACACGACAATAGCTCTGTCAAGGGCTAAAGTAAATACTATCATTGACCTTGTCTCAAAGGCTTTGCGTGATAGAAAGATAGACAACGCAGAATTCTCGCTTATCTTAGCTGAAGAGGAAAAGTACGAGAAATTAAAGTCGGACATAAGGAATAAAAAAACAGTCGTAAAAGATCTTTCCGAGGAATCTCGCAAAAAGATCTACCAAGAAGCAAAAGAAGAGCTTCAAAGAAAGCTTGCTCAGTAAACATCTGCTTTGAAAAGAGCGTAACAGGATTTCGTTTACATATCGAACGACAGTCTGGAAATTACGCGTAATCTTATGGCATAAGATTTATACCATAATACACGGTATGACCTTATTTAGTAAATTATTACGCGTAATATAAATTATTTAGCGAATTATTACGCGTAATATAAATTATTTGCATGACCTTATTTGGCGAATTATTACGCGTAATTTCTCATCTTATGCCATAAGATTCACTATCTTCTTGGAATCCATCCTAACAGGGGGTGGTTGGGGTCGATCTCGTGAAATATTTCGTAGATTACATCAGGGTAATAAGGAATATCCTTATCCAGCCGACAAAACATCCACTCGGCTTTTGTCATATCAGAAACCTCGGGAATAGACTTACCGGTAATTTCAGACAAAAGATAGGGAATAGCTTTGTAATATTTCCCTAGTTTTAATTTTTTCAATGTCTTCCGTAGACTTTGTGGGGTTGACTCTTCTAAATGGTTCATAATTCTTTCCATTACTTCGTTGTCTAAATATACCGGCCGTTGACCTTGAATGTGACTCATCCAGTCTCTGAAGTATTTTATTCTTTTGTATGGGGTCTTCTTACGGCCTCCATTAGCGTAATACTGCTCTTTGGTAGCATTTGGTACGGCATTACGAATATTCTTACCACATTCGTAACACTGTGCTGACGTGTCGTCTTCTATTTGCATTTTCTTGTCACAACAAATATACTTATTTGGTTTAGTAGGTACAAACTTGGGTTTCAAGCACTTTACACAGAAATCATAAACAAACTCTTTACAATCTTCGCACTCCATATATAGACTAACATATTTGCGCTGTTGCCCCCAACCACACTTGGAGTGGGTTGTTTCCGTAGGTGGATTTTTGACACGGGTCTTGCCCGTGTTGAGATTGCGCTGGAACCCCCATTCCCTATACTACTCAGCAAACGAGTGAGATATCTAAATTGAACACTCGAAGATAAAATTCGTATCTCCAAGTGGCCATGTAATGTTCTGTTTATTATATAGATATCGATAAAACTTAAATAAAACAAAAGCTCAAAAATCCTTTATTAAAATAGCAAGCCGATTCAACAGCGATATCTTCACGTGTGAAAGATATGGTATCTTCCACTGATGAAAGATATCAAATTTTCGACACTAGAGAAAACCTGGTATTTCATCGATATCTATATAATAAATTTTATTCATAATCTCTCCCTCAATACGTTATAACACAATAGTATAAAGATAACTTACACAAAAGCCTAAAAAGTACAAACATTACTAGCTGCTATATTATCTGAACTGTGCAAAAAGCATTGGGACTCCCTTTAAACATGTTTTTGAACAAAAAAGGAATTATGATTAATTATCATTCCAATAGGCCCTTTCGACTTCCAAATTACCACTGTGTTTCTTGATTAGACTCATTTGCTCAGGCTAAGCCTCGAATCAGTGTCTAATTACTTGCAAATACCAACGGTAAAGTAAAGAATGCACAAGTTCAACAATACAAACACTTTGAAACTTGACAGACCTTGACTGGAAAACGTGAATATTCTTCACAAAATCGAGGCATAGCTGAGCAAATGAGTCTAATCAAGGAACACAGCGGTAATTTGGAACTCGAAAGGGTCTTATTATTACTTTCACTACTAGGTATTAAAATAACAACTGGTAAGTTGCTGGCTATGATCACTGGGCAAATTAGTTTTAGCTCAGTCATATCTTGTTTCTGGCTTAACTTTACTGGTCATAATAATTGATTAAACACATTTAACCAGACAAATTCTAATTCTGGGTCTAATAGACCTAATCGGCAAACGTGTTGCTATGTATGTTACCACCCAATTCAAACCACATGGGACTAAGTTTCATCGTTATATTTTGGTTTCAGAGTTGAATTCGTAGAGACAAACACTTCTATTAACAGAAGGTTTGAATTGGGTGGTAATCTACATAGCGACACATTAGCCGATTAGGTTTATTGTACAAAGGGTGGATAGCGCTATCCGACGGATAAATCCTTATCCAGTGGATAAGTTGATGCTGTTATCCAATAAATGTATCCACTGGATAGATTTATCTGTTGGATAGCACTATCCACCCTTCGTACAACCAGGCCCTGTACTACAATTATCATCATTACTATTATTATTAACTAAAAAAATACCTTGGCTCGTCTCCATAACTTCAGTTTTTACAGTCTCACTAGTGCCTGCACTAGCATTTTGACTGACTGTATCAGAGGACTGTGAGTCTATCTCCATAGGGTCCTGCTTGAGCTGCAGATTAGTACCATTGGATTCCAGTATAGGGGGAGGAACAGGCGTCACTACAGGACTTTCTGCCGATGCATCTTTGTTTACCAGTAATACATGTATTGGACCATTTTGACTTTTCAGATGAATCTGATACTTTTTGGGCATTCCAGGATGCTGAGAAGAAGACCAAGATAATATTACCAGTAGTATTATCAAGATTAAGGCAGTTTTCAATATTCTGCAAAGCACAGGCTTGTTGTGAAATTGGGTTTTCACTGCTGCCAGTCCAGAACATCAAAGGTACCCACTGATTTTCTTAATGATTGACAGCAATGAAAACCCAAATTTCATCGTGTAGCTCACGACTACCGAGTTTGCAGAATACTGAAAACTGTAATGGGAATATACCTATTAGCCTTTTTAGAGTTTTAGCATAGCATATGTTGCATCACGGGGCTGTTTTAGGGGACACTTTAATTTATGGTTCCAAATGAGACAATAGCGAACCAGTCACCGTTGCATCAGTTTTCCCGGTGGAATTAAAACCTCAAACAACTACACAGTATTTGTTTTAAAGAGTACTACAAGGATTACGAGACAAATTTTTTATTTTCACAGGACAGTAAACAACTGAAACAATTTATAATCAATTTCCTGCAATCAGAGTTTTCAATTCCAAGATATTCTAACCAGTTTGTTGAGCGTGTGAGAAATAGAAAAAGTAACGAAGGGAAATCAGAACCGTAAGTACTCATGTGGTATCTTTTTCGCTTGCTGATAGTGAAAAGTGATAGGAAACTTAATTGTTGGGTTATTTTTAAAATTTCTTTAGTTTTCTGATGCATAAAAGGTCACAATGACCAACCAAATTAGTTTTAGCTTGGTCATACCTCTTGCTTGACGTTACTGGTCAAAATGACCAGCAAGAGAACGATTTGACTAGACAAGTACCAATTCTGACTAGACATTGTTAAGTAACCCGCTATTATTTTAAGCCCTGTAGGTGCATGAATGATTACCTCTACAAATACTCCTACCTTTTCAGGGATAGGTACTTCTAATTGAGTTCCTGACGGTGCTTGTATGGCTAGTAAAGTATCACCAGTAAACGACTGACATACATCATCATATGTAACAAAGGCAAGCTTTTCATTCTCATTGTCTTCTGATATGTTTTTCAGGCTTTGTTGTACCCATAATCTTTGTTCATCAAGCTCTTTTTCCTTGTCTTCAAGGTCCTCTAGTTCTTGTTTAAGATCTACTAGTTTATCAGATATTTCTCTTGTGTTACATCCAGGTCCAGCTCCCCTAAGAGTATAATAAATAGAGGTTATTCTAGGAGGAAAACTAGACAACTAGGCAAGCGTCTGAGGATTTGAATATACAGACTTAGGTATCTAATTGTGCAATGGGAAGCACCGGTGGCGTGCGCTGCTAATGTGCCACCTCTCACCAACGCGACCCGAGTTCGAGTCCTGCTGATCTTGATGTCATATGTGAGTAAAGTTGTTTATTGGTTCTCTCCTGTGCTTCGAGGGTTTTTTTCTCCGGGTTCTCCGGTTTTCCTCCCTCCTCAAAAATCAACTTCTAAATTCTAAATCGATCTTTGGCCTTTCACCTAGTTTGGAGCTTAGCTCCGTTGTGATTGTCCCGTGCTGTGATACAACAGCAAAAGCTTTGTAGATTGTCTAATAGGCAATACTAACATTTCAAAAATGCAATAAATTGTATTTAACATCCTATGAAGCTTTTAAGTGTGACATAAATGGTATGTGAAAATAAATTCTAAATCCAACTTCAACGATAATTATAGTAATTATAATAATTGCAAGACTGAAAAGCAGACCTATAAAGATTTTTCTTACTTTTACTTCATGACGGGATTTGATTTCTAAAGTTCTAATAATTGTTTTAGGTGTAGATTAAATCATTGAGAACTGTCATTGTTTTATTTTAGCCACTTTTGTGGCTTGTGGCTACTGCCTCCTAACGGAGGTGTATTGTATAGAACGGTCTGAACCCAGGTGAATGAATGCTTATCGAAGTATTATGATCATCCAGGTGGATGTAATCCTGAGAAAGACTATTTGATGTTTCCACACAGGTTGTCGAAACGTCAGTCACATCAAACAGTCCTTCTCAGGATTACATCCACCTGGATGATCATAATACTTCGTTATATATAATGGAGGTGTAGCAACTATGTCATTGTGTTGTGAATATATGCAGGAAGCCCAAAAGTACCTTATGTATAAACTTTGGAACTAATCATCTCTCACACAATAAATAATAATAATAAACTAAAATTTGTAAAGCCCTAAAAATATAAAATATTCAAAAGGTTTTGAGTTCTTTCTTAAAGGTTTCAATCCTTGAAATTAAATTAATTTTCAATGGTAAACTGTAAATAAATGGAAAATTAACTTTGGAACCAGTCATCGCTCAAATAAATGAGCCCAAGAAATTCACAATTCTTCATTAAATTTAATGTTTCGGTGGCCTTAGTTAATGTAGTCACACTGAAACAATTTATTTTCTTTAGCAAATCATTCATGAAGTCATTTCACATGACTTCACATTCCATTTAAAAATCTTTATAAATATAAATAAAAAAACCGGCAAAGGTTATATGCAAAGGCAAAGGTTATTTAAAAAAATAATATATAATGAAAATTCACAGTTCAACGATTTACAAATAAAAATCAAATGTAGGATTAGAAATGTATTAGAGATTATTAAATGTTGGTAATTTAACAATAGTATTCACTGTAGGCAATGTGATTATTGCTGGAATATTTACCAAGCCATGAGTCTTCATGCAGCAAGGTAAATATTCACCATAATCACTTATTTTGAGACTTGAATATCAGAGAAAAGTTGAAATTTAGGATAAACAAACATTTTAGCATTTCTTCTGATCTGGCAAACTTTGGAAAACCTCATATTCACCACTCCAGCAGTGATTATCGTCTCATAATCACTGGTCGCTCAACCTATCACAGGTCGAGAAATTCTATATTGAAGTCTAAAAATATACTAAAATATTCTAAACATTATCAAACTAATACTATACTGATTTACATAATTATTTTTATAATTACCCAACCAATAAGATTACTACAACAGAAAAATTACTTTGGCAGTTTATGTTTTATTTTTTTATCCTCAGCAGCATCCTTGGGAACCCAGGGGTGAAATTTTGTCACACGTACTCCTTTATTGCTTCCTGGGAGAAAGAAAGGAGGGACAGAATTTCACCCTTGGATTCCCTAGAATGCCCCAGAACTTTACAGTTGAGGTCAAACGCTTTGAAGTTCTAATATCAGTATACCAGACACTCCTTATTATATACAGTGTATATATATTAAAGAAATCACTGGTATAAAAATAATTTTACAATCAGATATTATTCAAGATCTTGATAGATCTTTTGTATTTTTAGTAGATTAGGATATTCAAGTTATTTTATGACCGTCCTATCACTAAATACACAAAAACATGTTGACTGTACTAGTAGAAACGCCATTATTTAGGAAATAATATAAAGGGAATTACCTAATATTTTTACAGTATGCGTTGTTCTCAATAAAAAACGAAATATGTTTAAAGCTATTCCTTAGTATAAAAGCATTAACTGTGAGAGAAAACATTTATACAAATATTACATATTTTAAAATCTGTCCTTTCTCAAGAAACCGAGGTTTTTTTATAATTGTATAATATTATTCAATAATTTCATTAAACATTAGTTATTATTGAGAGGGAGATCGGGTGCTGAAACCAAGAAGACAACGAAGCAATATGCGATGGAATTTTCCACAGCGCTTTCTCAAGGTTCTTCAAACAGTGAGTTTGACTTACTAAGCTTACTTACTTCCATTGTATACTGTTCTTTGATTTCTTCTCGATCAATCCTATTCCTTCGAGCACATTAGTTATATCGTATATCCGTCGCTTTTGTCGAACAGCAAGAGTATCAGCAGCCTACAGATCAAAACGTAATTATCGTAAACAGTTGAACAAGAAGGATTTGTGCTAACAAAGCGAGCAAAGACGGCGCTTCAAAACTCGACACGAAATCCCTCCAAATGTGGAACCAAAACCTAAAAAATAAGCTTTACTTACGACTTTAAGGTCTAAGACGCCGTCTTTCGCCTCTTGTAACAAACTCACGAATTTTGTAGTTAGTAAACCAAGAGATTTTTCATGTCGACTCGGAGTTCCTGGAGAACCAAAATCCGCCATGTTTCCGAGGTGCATGCTGCACACAATTCATGCGACCATCTGATTGGCTAAAGTCCAGTTTAAATAAGGCGCCCGTTAGATGACTTTGGAGCCATCTTATTTTAACAGGGGAGGGCTGATATACCATAAATATAAACCAAAATATCAATAAAAATCGAACATTAAACAACCTCCAAAATGAACATATGAATTAAATTCATTAGAAAAAATGTATAACTTTTCGTCTTTTTTTACATCTTTGAAATATTCATCGATTTTTATAACGAAGACACGATTCCTCAGCCTCCCCTCCCTGCTAATTTGAAAAGGCTCAAGAAGTTCGTTCCCAGGATACTTAGGATGACGTGAACATTTTCCCGCTCGCGGGCTTTTTAGCAAAAGTCGTCGAATCTTACGAAAATTAAACATTTGGCACAACAAAACAAATTAATATCGTATTTTTTCACTCGAAGAAATTGGTTTTGTGATGATTTATCAATTACAATTCATGAAAATCTTGAAACTAGAATTTTGAAGGGCTTTTTTTGGTTGATAATTTTTGGGACCAGCCCATAACTGAAATTCGAAGGCGTGCACGCGCTTATTTTTTAGGCGGCGCCACTTCGCACAGAAGCTCAACTTTCATAAAGAACAGAGTTCATTTGCAGGTAGGAGTTCTCCTCTTCCTCTTTTACCCTTTTTCTTCTTATTTGATACCATTTTATACCTCGAATGTGCTTTACTTTACAGCGGCCTACTGGTAGAACTGATGGTTGGACCTGAGAAGCTTTTTTTTCCTTTTTGCAAAGCCAAGGTGAGTGAGTTCCCAAACTTTGAATTAGAAAAAATTAAACCTTTTCCATGCATTTATTTTCAAAATACACGTTTACAATTGTCGCAATGCTTCAGTTTTACACAGTGCAAATGTTCAGGGGGAGGTTATTCATTTGGCTGAAATTCAATATGAACTAAATATAAATAACTATTTATTAACTATGCTAAGAGTAAACTATGTTTTATTTGAATTTATAAACAATTTCTGTAACTTTACTACTTTTCCCATTTCCTGTTGGAGAGGGGTTACGGTGGGATGTTCTTGATGGCTTCTTGTACAAGAAATTTGTTGCATAAAGAATGGCCCCTCTTTCGTTTTCCATTCTGTTGTATAAAGTGCTGTGTAAATTGGACTTTGCGTGCACCCCCCCCCCCCCCCGCTCCCCCTTGAGCCAGATTTTTTCAATACACTCCCCCCTCAAAAGTCTCTAAACTTGTTAACTTCGACTTTGACCATAATAAGTAGACTTTTCAGTTTTGCCTTGTCTGCATCCTTAGGCCAGGTTCGCATTTGCAATTTTGTGAGCACAAGCAGTATCAACATTAAAAAAACTTTTCTGTTATAAGTTATTTATTGAGAAACTTTTGCTTATTATGCAGCTATTCTTTTAACATTTAATAACATAATGGCAAATCATCCGAAACACAATTTCAGAAAATTATCAAATGAAAATATCTGTTCCATAGGGTCCCATCCTGCATTGAGCAGTTTGCACTGGGCCATACAATTTCCCAACCCCCCTACCCCCACCCAGACACACACACACACACACACCCCAGCATAAAAACACACAAATGCACATTGCTAGTCATTTATCTATACTTAATATGGGTTCAAATGTAAAGCATTTCCTTCAACTAAAGCTGACTGTTTACCATACCAGTGTTGTCTTCAATGTCTTCACACACTGACTCGACATACATGCCAAATTGGATTTATTATGTAACATTGTTTGAAGCGCAGAAAGCTGGAAGCTAAATTTTCCCCACCCCTCTCCCCTGGTGGTAGTAGTCTTCATGTTCCTCTTCCTATTCCCTTCTATTTACCATATCACAACAATCACAGTTCTCATCCCATTACCTAACTACTGTGGCATGATAATGAGTATGCAGTAAAAAATATTTATTGATGAAAACAAAACCTCCATAGATAATTTGGGAGCAGTTAAAGCAAATAAGTGTGAGATTGGAGATTGTACGTGTGTGTGTAGGGAGGGGGGGGGGGGGGGGAGAGGGTAGAGAGGCTTCAAACTTGCACCTTCAAAATTTCATGCACCTCAATTTCAAGAGGTCCCAGTTAGTGTGTCCGCACAGTAACATAATCATTATGAATGATTCATATTATAATAACAACAAGTGCATGAAAAAAACTTTTAATATGTTTTTGATAATTCAGTACAAGAAACATTTGACTTTTTATAATAAAGACGTTGTACATTTGAATATATCTGTTTGGTGATAGAATATAAGTGAAAGCAGAAATCCTTAGGTTTTCCTTATGATCACATTAATATAATTCTTTATCTGGGATAATAACAAATTCAAAAATAATCTCTTCACGATTCATAAATGTATGCAATGTCTCAAAAAGTCAAGACTTTACCTTTTATTCACAAATGTAAACATCAAAGTTCATATTGCAGGTTCCAGCCTTTATTTCAATGTCATATATACAATATGGATTGTATATATATATATATATGTGTGAATATAGCTATGATACAGCATTATTAAAACATTATTAAATATTAAATCATTTTGTATTTCATCTCTTCTTTTTAGAAAAATGCATTACTGCTAGTATGAAATTAAACAATATGTCATTTGCGTACTACCGAGTCAGAGTGTGGTCAAAAAAATAATTGCTATGGTGCAACCCACAAAAATACAACTCCATGCTTGCTAACATTGTGTTAGTTTCAGAAATTATCCATACTCCACCCCCCCCCCCCCCCCCCCCCACAAACACACACACACACCCAGCTGGATATTTCAATTTTTTTCGAATTCCTCTGATGGGAATAGGGATAATTTCTGGAACTTCACATTCCTTGATAGACCTTTGTCACACGACAGCCATGTTTATTCCCAAGAAAATAAAAGCCTTTCTTTCGGAATGTTGAACCTCACCCCGAAGTGCTTAAATGCGAGGCTATCTGGGCAAAAATCTATTGTCCCACTCAACATGGCTGCCATGTAAGAAAGGTCTACGCAAGATACCAAAACTTCAAATTTCATGTTTCCAATGTGTGGATAAATGTGCAATTGTATTATGCTATAGCAGGACTACTAAAATATCAATGTTGGTGCTTAAAGACCATCGTATTTCCTTACTCCCTTTGATTCTTTGACCACACTTTGGTAAATTACTAGTAATTAATACATTATTCTATCATCATGACAATACTGAAGCTTCTACAAGGCCTGTATCGATTTCAACAAGAATTAGGATCAAATCATGCAATTTTACATGGTTTAAATCCTTTCTTCGGGTTACAATCAAACTAGAAAGTACAAAATAACTTTGAGCCTCATAGATACATCACTCTTATAATCATAAATTTCATATTAGAAGTTCGATTTTCAAATTTTTGAAAATTGTAATTATTGGAAGAACAATAGATTTTTCTTAATATGTCTGTTGACCCTAACAAAATACTTACACCTTTGCTTGTTTGACTATTATTTCATCACATCAAATTGATTATTTACAAATTATATTATTTATGGGTGGGTCAATATTTTAAAGACTGTGATTTCTAAATACTAATAGAGTGAAGTCACTAAATTTATGAAATAAAAATTAGACTAATCACATTAGTAGACCATAATTCAATTGTTTTATTTTGTGTCTATTTGACTATCATACGCTTAACTATTATATTTTATTTCACGGGTTAAATGCCTTCACTCTACTTCAGAGATATTGACAAAACTATGCTCTAATAAATCTGAAAATTAAAATTCATAAAACTAGAATTTCTATTTTACTCTATTCCTATTAAATTAATTTTACATATTATTCTTCAAAACATTGACCCAAAATTGAATTAACTGTCACTTATTTACAAATATCTTGACTTTATATACATATATATTAATCACTTTTATCGATTAATGTACGCAAGCTATATAAGAGATGAATCAAATACATTCAGTACATACAGTGTGGACCATTTATAACTTATGTTTCAGTTTGCGAGATATTTTGATCATAATTGTATTTCACTGTTTTTATTGCCACACACTGTTTGAGACAACATTCACCACATGGAAATTACTCAATAAACTACTGTCAGTCAAATAATTCCTTAGAGTAGTTTCCCATGTACCTAATCTCATGGTTTCCATGTATCTTAATATATTCTAATGATTTATTTGATTGACAGCAGGCTATTGCCCAATTTCCACGTAGCAACTGTTGTCTTGATCAGCGTGTAGCGTTGAAAACAATGAAAGCAACCAGCCATGTTGTTTAGCAATGCAAAAAGCACTGCACTGAAATGTCTATTTAAATTTTTTTTTAGTTTTCTCATAGAGAACTAGTAGCTGAATCATCAAAAAATACCATATCTACAATTCACATTCTAGAAATTATAATATTTTTAAGAGCAGTGAATGTATACAGCTAAATAATAATTATTTTAGTTAGGTACATGTACTTATATATACCAACCACACCAAATACATTACAAATGGTCCAAAGTCAATTTCAATGCATCTGAATGTTTTTGATTAATTTCTAGTGTGTTTTAATATTTCTGATAATTATTTATATACATAATTTTAAATAATATATTTTACACCAGAAGTAAATAACGTAAGGCCGGCTTAAACTTCTAGTGAAGAGATAAAGTTTAAAGGAATAATACAATGCTTGAAAAGGAGCCTTCAAATTTGAATGTGAATGTGTTTCTCCTTGACAAATAAAACTTTTTATTTTTTGTTTTTTTCAATTTTTTTTAGTTTTCCAGATTTTCATAATTTTAAAATCATGATTCATATAAAAAAATATATCATTTTTTGATAGTAAAATTCAATTAAAATCAATGTCTTAGAACAAATACCAAAAACCACAAATTTTACCATTGCAAAAAGTGTCAAATTTTAGGTTGCATGTGAATATTGGTGTACTGATCCACAGGAAAAAAACCGGATTCCCAAATTGGGAATTTGTTGGGAATTTCCTTGAATTCCCAACGAATTCCGATCCAATTCCCAGAGAGAATGAAATTGGGAATGTGGCACTGATTGCCAATGTTAGTTTGTTGGGAATTTTGTTTTTCTATTGAGTATTCCTTAGAAGGAAATTCCCAACAATAAGTCCCAACGTTGGTGTTCGAATTGGGAATTCAAGGAAATTCCCAACAATTCCCAATTTGGGAATCCGTTTTTTCCCCCCTGCATGATTGAGTTAATTACAAGAAAAGTAAAACCAGTAGGATTTCAAGCGTGACTTTATGACACGTAACTTAATATTTTCAGCATTGATTCTACATGAAATAAATAATTGAATGATAAAATATTTTTATATGATTTGTGTGATGCATCTTGGAGATATCAAGGTTTATACTTAATGTTAAAGAGTGTGATGTCATAGGAGGTATATTATGATAATAGTCTCTATAAATATAGACTATTATTAATATTATTATTATTATTATTACTATTATTATATTAAATATATTGAACCTTTTCTGGAGCGGTTTACTGTCATTCTTCTCTAACCATGAACACTTGCTTTTATCTTATTCTTTATTTGTGAAAATAATATACTGTTATTTTGTCTTTCTCTTTCATTTCATCTCCTTGAATAGTTTTTAAAGACTTCCAATACATGTAAATTAAATTTTATTGTTTTCGATGCGTAATCTGATGGTTGACAAACTCGAACTGTGTTCATGGTCAGGTTCCATTGTTAGAGTAGAGTAGAACGATAGTAATATCCTGTGTACAACATCATTGTCTTACTAATAGGGGTTTATAGAAAGGTTATTGCAAATTTATTTTATCATAGAGCGCATAGCAGTAAAACCATGAAATAAAAACGAAGTTGATTTACTGACAAATAGTATCTATTTAGTGACTACTAGTCACTCAACCAGAACATTCATGATACAAAGACAAATACACAAGAGACCATTTGTGTCTTTTGTTAATTTAGGCCCCGTCCACACGTATCTGGAAATTTTTGTATCCGCAAATTATTTTTTGCGGATACGAAAATGTTTGCGTCCACACGCAGTGTATTCGAATCGTTTTCATAGTCCACACGTATCTGTTTTCGTTAAATTTGTGTATCCGTAAAAAAAATTACGGATACAAAAATTTCCGGATATGTGTGGATGGGGCCTAAATGTTCAGTTGAGTGCTAGCAACTATTCGTCACTAAATAGCTACTATTTCTCAGTATCAACTTTGTTTTTATTTCATGGTTTTACTGCATGCACTCTAATGATCATTGTTTGAATTTACAAATGATGACAAACTCAAATGCCTCCTATGACATCACACTCATTAACATATTGGAAGTATAAACCTCGATATCTCCAAAATGCATCACTCAAATCATATGAAAATATTTTACAATTTACTTACTTTCACTTTATGTAGAATCAATACTGAAAATATTGAATTAGGTGGTATAGGCATTTTTCAAGGATTCCTTTTATCTCTATTTGAATGAATGGTGAAAAGAGTACATATGTAATATAGAATAATTGTCTTAAAAAGTATAGTTAAAATACAGCCTGTTTCAGACTTTTTGTTGAATTGTTTAAACTTGTATAATAATAATAAACAAATAGCAATTTTACAAATTATGCAAGCTACATCTAGTAGCTATCATCTATTACAGATATTCATAAACTAACAGGAAGTTTATATCTCTCCTTTAAGAAGATAAGTACATAAAAAAGGTAATACATATGGGAATAGGACGCTAGCCATTTATTCACCACGATAGGGCTATTTAAGTGTATAAGCGAGCAACTAGTATTTCAAAAAGTGTAATTAGAAATTGTAGGTTACAGCAATTTTCACTTGCATGTGCTGCACATCGATTTTGTTTTTTCTCATATATTGGAGCTATCTACACAAAAACCTTATGGATGCTCATCAACTGCTTGCTCAAAGTGGTCATGCAATCAAGGTTTCTTGTCTTGAGGTGTCAAGTTTGTGACAAATCAATGACTTCACTTGCACATGCTGCACACCAATTTTGATTCAAGATTCATATTACACAGGCTTAGCCTTTCTTAAGGCCTGTTTACACTAGCAAATTTTGCACGACCAAGTTGCACTGCTAAATTCACCTGTGTAAACGGCCTGCGATTCTGGCGGCGATTCTCGCGCAATGATCACAGCGATTTCGAACATGGTTGAAATTATCACGCTGATTTTTCACAGAAACAATTTTGCACTGTTTCGTAAACACGGAGGTGCTGTAATTGCAATGCAAAATTTGCTAGTGTAAACAGGCCTTTAAGAGATCATTTGCAAAAGTCAACTGTGATACTAATAATGTGCAGCTTGAACAATACCAAGGTTTTAAAATCCTTCAGATTTTTAATGGTATCTGTGAATAGCTGACTTATAAACAAGGCTAAACCTGTGCAGATGAGTCTGTGGTCTTCAAAGACAGTGGTATGCATCGAATGGGAAACTGGTGTATTTGAATATTAAGCTGAGCCATATTTAAGTAAAAAATTGGAGTTTTTTCTCACATGTAGACCACTAAATAATTGCTCCATTATAAACTACTAGCTGGCCCCTTTCCCACATGAAAAAATAGCTAGTTCCTATTATTAGAAAAATGAGTAAATATAGTTTGTTTTTGAAGAAACTTGCATAGTACTGCAAGTCAACTTTATGATATGTGAATGACATATGATTTATAATACTTATATACAGTTTATGGGAATAAAATAGAATTAGAAAAAATGGATTTAATAATTTGCACTACAAAGTATTTGATTGGAGGTTGGAAATCTCTTAATAGGCCACATTCAAGGCTTAAAATTCAGACTCGATAGCGAGGTTTAGCAATATGGTACTTCATGTACAGTATTAAGCGTACATATGGATCCCCAAATACATCTATCTGTAGGAATTAAAAAAAAGTACCAAATACTACATTCCTACCTTAAGGCAAGAGAAAAAAGGCACAGTTCACTACTGAACGATATTATACTGCTATTTGCATTAGAGTGTGCACCATGCACTTTTTCTTTCTTTGCGCCAAAGCATTAGTGTGTTTCTGCACATACATTTCTGATGTTAAGTGGCTAATTGGCTTCAAAGTAACAGTCTAATTTGAATGTTACTTCAAAGCATAGATAATAAATTAACTATGTTCAAAGCAAGCTAATTAGCCGCTATTTAGCTCAGGAATGTATGGAAGAGACTTCAGGAATGTGAAGTCGAATCGCCAAAAATTAAACAGTTGCCCCTAGAAAGGTCAAAAATTACCTGCGAATACCTGCTGTTCAGACGTTAGGAACATACTGTTGTCATGCCTCAAAGAAAGAGGAAAACAATGTGCACTTTAATGTAAAAAGCAGTAACTGAATCTATAACACTACATCTACTGATACATTTTTGAGGTGTGATGCAATTTGTAACATTTTATTCTGGAAATGCCAGCCTCAGCCTCGGCATCATGCTGGAATTTTAATATCTCAAACGTGGCCTATTGAGTAGATTCATTTTCATCAGCGATGTTATAATGAAGTTAGCACTTACCTCATCCCTTACTCAAGTAGTACTAGAATCTGTAAAACTGCAGGAGACTTTATTTCTTTTAGCACGTGGTGACATAATCGTCCTAGGCCTTGTAGGAACGGTTAAATTGGCAGCAGGCATGGAATTCAAAGATCCATGATTAGCTTCATTTGAGTAATCTATGTCCATAGCAAAAGGCCTAGGTGTCACAGGACCATCAAGGAAGTTATTTGTTTGCCTTGGTGGATGGAACGCTGGAAACATTGTGCCACTAATTGCATCAGATCTGCCCCCTCCGTTCAACACATCCTCATCAACTTCTGAGAAATTACTCAATCTTGAATTTCTTATTTCGGCAAACTGAAATGAATTTTGGATGATATTTCTTCTATAATTCATTTGTGATAGTGGTGGAAATGCTGTCAAGTACTTTGCTTCTTCAGCTTCAGGCATTGGCTCATCAATAGTTTGCAACACAAAGTCATCCTTTTCTGTAGGATCTTTGAGTTTCATATGGCTTGATGTTGACATTTGGTAATTGACATTTTGTCCAACAGGTCTAGTACTTGGCTGCTTTTCAGTGCTCTCTACTTTCAATGGAAGCTCTGCGTTAGCTTCTTGAGCAACAGATTGAAGTTTTTCTACTAGCTGTTTTGTTAACTTTACGTTTGAGTTCCTTGTTGACCTACTAGCTTCTTTTGATGACTTCATTCTCTTCTCGGCATGATGTTGTATTGTTGACGTCTGTGATGGTATTGTTTTGTGGTGCCTTGAAAGAACTGACTTCCCTGATCTTGTAGACCTGCTAGATCTCTTTGACTGATTTGAGTTTGCACTATTGAGCCTCGATGATGACTTCAGCCAGTTTGAACTAATAGAGCCATGGAGATTTTTAAAGCTTGAGGAAGCTGCAAATGATTTTATCCATGGGTGTTGAAGTGCTTCCTCTGAAGTCATTCTTTTTTCTGGTTCTACAACTAATAGCTTATCGATGAATTCTTTTGCCATGTCAGACACATCACTCCATGGCTAAAATAAACAAAAAGAGAATTGTAAGACACTGGGACATGGGTGGCGTAGTGGTGAGAGCACTCAACTCTCAACAATGCGACCCAGGTGAGAGCACTCGACTCTCAACAATGCAACCCGGGCTCGAGTCCTGATGAGCTCGGTGTTGTACGTGAGTTGAGTTGTTTGTTAGTGCTCTACTGTGCTTCAAGGGTTTTCTCGGTACTCCCGCTTTCCTCCCTCCGCAAAAATCAATTTCTTATTAGAGGCTGGGGGCTTAATACATTTTGCTGATCTTTGAAAATTCATAATTAGCAATTATTCGCCAAAGGCGAAGTGAATATTGGGGAATATTTACCGAGACGCAAGTCTTCGAGAGGCGAGGTAAATATTCTCTATATTCACTGTGCCTGAGGCCTATGTTTTGCATATATTAACTTGTGTACAGAGTAACTTATTTTTATATACAATAATTCAATAAAAACAAACAAACTATTAACTTTTAGGCCATACTTCGTTGCCTTTTTAGTATTGATAGAAATGGCATTTACTTTCATTTTTTCAATTTCCTCATTGGAAATTGTAGCAAAACCATTGCCGGCAGATGCCATTTTGTTGCCGACTCAATATTCCGAGATTCAGAGGTGAATATCGTACAATTATTCACCTTTAATTAACCAATTTGCGCGCGAGTTCTTAGGAAGTACACAAGTTGGTATATGCTAATTACTTTTATTCATTATCTCAACAGGTGACACGACTATCAAAGGCCAGCCTGGGGGGAAAGGGCCACAAAGTTCCTTAAAGGTGAGGGCTTATTATAAACTGGAGGCGTATTTAAATTTTAGCACCTTATACTGGGGGCTTATTAGAAAGGGGGCTTAATAAAGGAAGAGGGCTTAATAGAGGAAAATAGGGTATTAAGAAGTTTTGAGCCCATGACTCCTTAGAATTTATTTTACAGTAATTCTCACATCTCATTCAAACTAAATTGTTCATCTTATAAGTCACCAATTGGCTCCTAGATTGCATGCTGTGCACTTGAAGTTAATGTCAGCAAAAAAATTGGAGATTGCCTGTTCAGGCCCATAAGGAGATAACTCCAAGCTTAATCTCTGAGTCAGTTACATTTTTATTGCTTTCACTTGTTTGCTTCACCAGTAATTGACTGGCTTTCACAAAAAACTAACTCTTCCTTTTATACATTTGAAGAAATTACAATTACTTAAATCTTTCAGGACGCCAGACAACCTGCCCCCGGTTTGTCCTTAATACCCCTGCAATCCCTTGTTCATGCATACGGGCTTCTACACAGGCTTCTACATTGCCATTGAATTGCTGTACAAATGTACTGAAACTCTTCCATAGCTTATCCCCTTCATTTGACTTGATTCCACAATGCTTGTTATTGGTAACCTTTATTGTAATATAGTTTTTCACCCTTGTTTACTGTGAAATAATTTTTTGAAAAATTCTAGAGAAAGCTGAATAAAACAAATTGATCAAAATAATATACATATGTACGACAATATTAATGACCATGTCCGACCTTTTAGGCAACCATAAGACCCTGTGCAAGGTGAGTTGTGAACTTGGCTATCACATTGTTATTGATAAGGTCAAGTCTATTACTGCATGTTAGATATAACCTTTCAAGGTATGCTGTTGTCATGTCTCAGTACTAATGATTACTTTCATAAACAAAGACAAATTCTATCTACTCAATGAGTAACCTTAGCACCACTAATACACTAAGCAAGTATATTTAGGTAATAAATCATTTTCTAATATCATTTTGTGATTTGATTCTTTTTTTAAACAAACACTGATCCTTTCATAAGAAACTTAATATTCATTAGGATCCTCGTTGAAAGATACTTTACATCAAGCATTGTCAGAAAATACATTTGCCGTGATCATAGCCAGATGCTATTACGCCATTAATATTGATGATATCATAGAAATTGCTAGAATGATAAACTTCCTCTCTGAGAATAAGGATTATTCAGTGCTAATAGCCACAACCTAAGACCTTGTGATTTAAAGAAAAAACATTTGCATTTAGGAGCTATTCAATTATAATACCTGGCTGTCATTACTTTAAAGCATAATGTAGATTGTATGAGAGTATGTTGTGGGCCATGAAAAGGTCATCCGTAGAACGGTAATGGAATTATTATAGGTTAAAGAAAGGGTAAAATGACTTGTAAGGCCATTTTATTTTGTAAAAAGAACTACTTTCAGTAAACCAGTCTCTTGACTTTCTTAAGGATTTGTTTTTGAGGATTTATTTCTATCAAATACAACAGCTTTCTGAGGAATTCTTCCAACATTAACATTTAAAATATAATTATAAATATCATTTATTTCATGTGACTGCAAGAGAAGTAAACCAAACTAATAGTCGACATGCACTAGCCAAACAAGCTAGCAGCTTAACACATGCCAACATGCAAACAAGTGTTTGGAACAAGTATTTGCAAACCAAGAACAAGAACTTGTAAATTGTTCTTACACATTAAATAGACTGATGAAAAGGTAAATTATACACCGTGAAAAGATGAAAAAACTTTCAGTAAGTTTTTTCATCTTTTCACGGTGTATAATTTACCTTTTCATCATTACTGTTTCATTAGAAACACCGACGCAACTCACACTAGTTTTTAGCTAGTTATATCTCATTAAATAGACTAGTGTATATAAAGAACAATAGTTGGTCAGTGTACTGATGTACCTGATGAAAGAGGACCCTTTGGCCCTCTCCAAACAGAACTGTAATGCTTATGTCGTAATTATACTTGTCAAAATCATTAACAATTCATGAGGAAAACACAACAGAAATCACGACCATGAAGTATGTTGTAAATCTGATACAAAATTGTGTTCATTTGCATAAACTTTAAGTTGGATTTTCTTGGCCAGATTCACTTAATTAATTTTGAAAATTTTAGCGAAACACAAAGGAACTAACCTAGATGTTTGATAAGTAATATACAGTATTCGTGTCCCTGTTGTATCAAATATACAATCACTCGGCTACGCCTCAAGTTCATATATCTGATACAACACGCCACTCATACTGTATATATTACCTAAATCTATGTCAGTGAATATTCACTGGTAATCATCACAACCTGTTTGACAAATAATAAATTATCAAATGTGCAGCAATAAGCAGAATGTTACTCCTTTTCCAAAAATCAATGCATGTCAAAAAAAGTTATACATTTATTGGATGAGGTTGAGCATGATATTGTAATTTATCAAGACCAAGGTGGTGTTATCTGCCAAAGCCATAGGTCTTGATAATTTACTATATTATGCAAAAACCAAATTCAATAATTGTTTTATCATAGATTTTGAAAACTAAGAATACAGATTAAATTCTGCTTTCAAAGAAATAACAAACAATTTCAATCTCCATTATGATCCTGACTTAACTTCACCTGATAAATGCAATATCTGCAGGAAAACCCACAGATATTGCATTTATCGTGTCAATTTCACAGGATATCTTGGATTGGCTGAGGGCTTTCTGCCAATGAGAAGCAAGATAATGAGTAAAATGTACACTAAAAGAAATTATGTAAGAGAGCAGTTTTCACATTACTGTGAAAAGCTCATGTCACGAACGCAGTTGTGAACACAGCAAGGCATACGCCAGATTAATCAAATATTTACTTTCCATTCAATCGAATACCCCAAAACATGGTGCAGACATGGTTACGACATGGTCACGTCAGACCAATCATACTGCGCAAGATAAAAAATCAGCCAATTAAAATTCTAAAAACATCGTATTCATATGAAGGCATGCATATGGCACTTTTCACAGTCATACAAAACTGCTCTAATGTCGCTGATTACTATTTCAAGGCCATTAGGCGACACTAGGATAGTAGGGTTACCCACCAAGCTGGGTCAATAGATAGTTCAGCTTTACAAGAAAAACACATAGGTAGGGTAACCGTAATGGAAGGACCAAGTAACAACATAAACAAATAAAATGGTAAATCGCAAAATATTGGCAAAGATGTTGACTTTAAATCTTATTTTACTTCTTAATATCATGATGCAGCAGGCATTAATTCACTGGTTTGTGATAAAGGCTAAGTTATTTGTGATAAAAGAGGTTCGAGTACAGTAGAAAAGTTGTCCAAGGTAGGTGGGTTGTCCCTGGCCACAACTTTACAAGGGTAAATTTAACTCTCACAGAAGGGTTACCCTTTCAAACAGACAGGGTAACCCTACAACTAGGGTAACCCGGGTGCACTTGTAAAGATGATAGAATAAATAAGAGATAGCACTTAGAAGTTAGGGTAATCCCTATAACTAGGGTAACCCCAGTGATAGGGTTACCATCTTTCCTTGTTCTATTTTGATTTATGCTCATCAAATTATGAAGTCATATTTGACATCTGAAAGGGGTTTATGGCAAGAATTAGGGTTTTATTTAAAGTATTTGTGGCCAGATTGACCCTTAATTCAGCTCTGTATAGTCATACAGAAGGCAATATTTGGTGGATTTAACTGCTTAGGGCAACTCATAAACCACTTATATAAAAAGTTCTCTGCATAAGCTTCTTCTTGGGGGTATTTCATTCAATAGTTATAAAAACATCTTGTTATTGTGACTTATTATATGGGACTATCTTTTAATGGCCATTCACAAATGGCCATAATTTCATTAACTATGTCCACTCAGTCGATACATAAGCTGATCACAAACCATAAGTTTCCTCAATCCCCTTTAGGTATATATGCCATTTATGTCTTGATAAACCAATAAAGCATTATTTGCTATGCTTATAAACTAAAAAGAGGTCAAATGGAATGACTTATGAGATTGTAGTGATGTTTGCGGAACACTTTGTCAGGCATTTCTACTTTATAAATACCGAGTTGAGATTTACATGACTACATGTCAGAAAGAAGCTTTTGTTTGGAAATCTCACAAATAACAAAAGATACTAAAGGAAATAGTATTCATTCGTTAACACCGCAACTTGACAAGCCTCAACACAAGGCTTGATAGCCTAATATCTCAATCATTTGAATTGGTACCAGAATAAAGCAGAAAGTTATTCCAGATAAGGCCGATATTCAAAGGAAACAAAAAATGCTTGACATTTTTGGCTATTATCTATCGCGCGAATCAGTATTCCGTCATGTTCGCGATGTAGAATTACAAGCTCTTCCTTAGCGAAATTGAAACGTAAACATTGATCACGAAACGGCAACACACGAACTTTACGAGATCCTTTTTCTGTTTATTTACTTTTAACCGCAAATATGCACAAACTATGTGTCTGTTGTTTATTGAATTACCAGCTTGATCTTCTAGTTATACTAAAGTAGAGTTCGCTTCGATTGATATTAATTTGGAAAGTTGTTTTTTTATGCGTGTATTTAATATACTTGAAGCTATATTTATTGAGCGAACATTCAAAATAGCGCGAAGAACAAGCGTCAAGGTTAAGGCATCTAAACCGAACATCACTTGCGTAAAAATAGTTCATCCATATTGACGTCTCTGTAGGACACAGACATGCAAAAGGAAACGAGTTCAAATATGTTGAAATCTTATCTACCCTACATGGATCATAACACTCATTTGTGTCGACTATTGTGTAAATGCAGTTTTAGGTTAACTGTGGACACAAAAGAATCAAGAATCGTACAAATGATCTCTCGCAAGGCATCACATTCTTAATGCACAAGTCAAGCGACCGGAAGTTTACAAAATTGTGAAGCGAAAAAATCTGTTTCTACAGAATTTTCAAGAGAAACACATTTTGAGAATTATTTTTCCATTTCTAAAATCAAAGTTCTATTTTGCTCAAATAAATTAAGAAGAATCCGAAATATTCGAAGGTCTCAGCATAATTCGCGTGGTCTTAAATCGTTTAGTTTAGAACGTTCCAGAGCAAGACGGTGTGCATTCTTGAGAGAAAATGGATCCTTTAGGGGGCAGTCACCTTGGTGTAATTACTCTCGCACGACATGGACGAACAAAATGAAGCTGACATTATAGTTTTAAACCACTTTCAAGGTGAGATTGATTCTATACAGCGAGGTGAAGGTCACGCTTCTTGTTCATGATATTCTATTTGTTAGTCCACAAACGAACGAATAATCTAATCGGCAATCAATGCGGAATAATTGAGCACGAAAAATGCCGAAGTGTACTGAAGCATTCCCATGGATAAATACAATAAGATGGAGAAATACCAAACTGGGATCTCCAGGACTCAATCAGTGAACAAGGCACCTCGCAGGTTCTAGGGGAGTAATCATCGCCTTTACCCTGGATATATACTACGTAGAGGCAAAACAATGCAACGTAAATATAACTAACAGATATGGTTTTGACATGACTAGAACCAACTCTGCCTTCGCATATTTAAACAGATTAAAAATAACCTGTCCAATTCTTTCGATCTTAAAATATCATGAAACGGTTGACCAAATTTCCTACATACCTCACACTTGTAGCTGTATTTCGCCTCCACAATTGCCCTATAGAGGCGCGTATTATTATCGTCGGCAAAGGGCAGAGCACCGCAAAGTAAAACATATGAGATCACTCCAATAGACCACATATCGACAGCGTTCGTATAAGATCTCCTCATCAAAATTTCAGGTGCAATATAGTCTGGTGTACCGCACGTCGTATCCATAGTACTGTCGTCTGGATTTTTCCTCAACTTCGACAACCCAAAATCAGTTATCATGATCTTAGAGTCATTCCCAGGGTGATAATAGAGCAAATTCTCTGGTTTAAGATCCCGATGTGTAATACCTAAAGAATGAAGGTATCGGACTCCCTCTAGAACCATGTACAGGACATACGTCCCGTCCTGCTCAGTAAAACATCCTCGGCTGACTATTCGATCGAACAGTTCGCCTCCAGTTGCCAACTCCATTACTAGGTAAACTTTATTACTACACTCAAACACTTCATAAAGACGCACCACATAGGCATGATGAACCTTTCTCAAGACAGCAAGTTCAGATTCAAAAGCTTTTTTCCCTTCTCTAACCTTCATCATCTTGATGGCATAAGGTTGTTTGGTGACCTTGTGTTGCACTCGAACAACTCTACTGAAGGCGCCTTTTCCAATCAGCGCCATGATTTCATATTTTTCAGTAACTCGTACATCGAATCTGGCTCTAAATTTCCCGCCTCGAACTCCCTTCTCTGTAAGTTTCCGTTTTACATTATTCCTGTGTTCACTCCAGCGAGTTTCACGTGACCCTTCGGGTAGCAAAGTTGGATTTACGATACAATCTGACGTTGGTTCACTCACAATTTTCTTGCTTCTACCACAGCCCATCCTCATTGTATCAGTTCCTTACAAGAAGGGAACGAAATCTGTATACTACATGCCATATGTTGGCTACAAATCGCTCTACTTTCTTAAACCACGCAATACATGTCGTTTGTAAACTTTCCCAATGTCAATAACAGACACAATATTCCTCAAAGCAGGCTATCTCCATATGACGTCACTTGGATGCACAAACCCGACCAATCGGAACGATTTGTTAGGGATCTTTGACAATTGTGATTGGTTAACAGAAAAACAATGAAACACTTTTCAAAGAATATCAATTAACCATGAGTACTAAAGAGCAAGAGACCTCACACCATGAGCACAGTAAATTCTCAGTACACAACATCCTCTGAATACATAATCCAAGGCCACTGTAACATCGTTTGTAAGTGACCTATCATGCACTATACTATGTTAGGTTTGTTTTTACATCAGCTGAGACACTAATTAGTGAAGATTTCTTAGCTAAATAACTTTTCCCAATACCATTCAATGTCGAAACCATGAATACCCTATATATACTCCCTAAAGTGTTCATATCAATTCGGCCGCTATATGATATAGAGTTCTGCGCTCTCCACGTGTTATGTAGACTCGAAGTTAAGCGAGAAGTGTTCCTGTACACGTAGTTGGGTCATCCTTTGAAGAAAAAAAATACACATCAGCTTTTGGTCTTGACTTTGTCAACTATTTTGAAGGGGATTACATGGTCCTTGAAGGACCGTTCATAAAACAAGATACGTAGGGAGTAAAACAAACTACAAGAGAACAACAACTACAACAATGTTTCCTGAACAAACAGTTTAGAAGACCAAATCCCTTGTCAAAACGCACCTACGTTTTTGCTTGGTTTCGACATGGCCAAAGGAAATACTTATCTCGGGGTGTTTTCATATCGCAGCCTTTGAAGTCCCCGAGCCAAGATAATTAACATTCCTTGTCAATCAATAAAAGGATTAATATTCGAAAAAGACTTTTTTAGCAACATTAAAATAATATTGTATCGAAATGATACGGTCCTCTTGAATTCTTAATGGGCTGCGAGTTTCTTATTTGTCGTTGCTATGAGTCTTTTTTAGCCCGTAGGTAAATTCAAAATCCATGGAATCAAGCAAGGTATGACGCATCGCATTTGACCTTGCAGGCCCCATTTCGATCGGCTGTGTCAACAGATTGAAACACTTTCTTTTGACATTAGAGTTATCGCTGAGAATCAATTTTCGGTGCCTTCTCAGCTATGTGTTGTATTCCATTCATACAGCCCCGAAAAGTTTGGACAAGCGAGACGTTTAAGGCAACAGCAAAACGTTATTAAAATCTTATATTATTATTTTTGATTCAATATTTAATCATTCCAATTATCTGACAATGATCGGCCAACAACCCCCCCCCTGGGTATCTCCCGGATGACCCTCGGGATTTTGAAGTGTTCTCCTCTTCAGAAAATGTCCCCGTAGGCTCCGGGTAATCTGACTTGAAAAATCCTTAAATCTGACAAGGATTGATTTTGATACGTTTGCACCGGGAAAAGGGTTTTCGGACGGTCAAATTTCAGCCTGAAGGATGTCATTTGAATTAAATTATGAGATGTTTCGCTAATAGATCGGAGTCGTAGGGTCATTTTTGGGCACTAAAACCTTGGCTATTGGAACTTTGAAGTTTAGGCCATGTACATGCAATGCGAAGCCCTGAGGCAAAAAGTTGAAAATGTACTAAGGAAAAAACGCGCGAGAGCTTCACAAAAATCACTCACGAATTACGAGAAATGATCTTCCTGTAAAGTAACTTTTTGGAGACCATTCTAATAATTTCTTCAAATATTTTTGCTGGGGAATACAAAATATCTGCATGAATCTGATCTCATATAAATACACACTTCAGTATAAAAAGAGTTTGATCTTCTAATTATCTCGACACAGGAAAGCTCTAAAGGATTGTATGTGTGGAGAAAACATGTTTCACTTCATGAGATGCGAGTTCCAAAATTTGACTGACAGAAAAGACGAACACCACAAGCCTACTTTTCTACTTAGGTTTTGAATAAGTATTCCACGCGAGTATTTTTGAAGGGAAATTTGAAAAGTACTCAGGATGATTAAGGAGCTAAATATTATGCTTGTAAACAACGACGTGATAGTTTCGTAGATCACGTTTTCCGTTGTGGTTTCCTGCGAGCATTCTTGTGACCAGATGGCTTCTGAAGACATACACAGCACCGATGCCACCGGCTCCGATGAGGCCTGCCTAGCATCCACCATTACTAGACCTATTACGTGCTGTACTATAAAAGCAGGATAAAGAGACGATCCGATCTTGGCCGGATGAGAAGGTGTCGTGTCTACCAGATTAAGTTTCCTTTGGCATGTCTTCACTTATGTGCCTATTCGTCATCCTCCCCTCTCCCCCGCCCGTCAAAATACGTTGTCATCGCCATAGGAGATATGGTTTTTTTAATGGTTTCGTTGAATACAAAGAAAATTGAACACTAAGGTCCATGTTCTCACGAGAAAAAGAAGCAGAAACACAAGTAATTCCAGCCATTCTTGGATCTTAGAACGACCTATCTCCTATTGCTTTTTCGCCTATTGCCTATCGCCTCTGGCCATGACAAAGTTCATTGAAATAGGCGTATAAAGCAGGTACGAAACTGTTTGAGTTTTGTTCCGCCAGCGCTGGAAATCTTATCCTTAAACTTTCTCAGTAGTTCTATCGTATATTAAAACTTGTAATGTGCTATTCTATACAGAGTGATGAAACATAAATGTTTCCGACCGACTCTTGCAAAGGCGGATTTCCGTAATATGTAGCAACACAGCTTTAAGAAAATTACGCCCACCAGCACTCAGTGCGGTCAAGGCCATCCCTGTCATCTCTGACAATGTTTTTTAAGTCCCCCGTCGGCTGAACGGAAGACCGAATATTTGTTTACCGCTACTACACTCGGTCACGGACACGCGTGTGGTGTCATCTTGAACGCGAAGGACAGACCAGTTTTATAACTTGCGTCATTGAATATGTGATGTGAACTGAAAGTATGGCTCATCTACTCACTTGTAGACAGTGAAACTCACTTGTAGACCATCAAACTTACTAACATACCGTGAAACTCATTTGCGGACCGTGTATCTCACTTGCACACTGTGTAACTCACTTGCAGACCGTGTAACTCACTTGCAGACCGTGTAACTCACTTGCAGACCGTGTAACTCACTTGCAGACCGTGTAACTCACTTGCAGACCGTGTAACTCACTTGCAGACCGTGTAACTCGCTTGCAGACCGTGTAACTCGCTTGTAGACCGTGTAACTCCCTTGTAGACCGTGTAACTCACTTGCAGACCGTGTAACTTACTTGCAGACCGTGTAACTCACTTGCAGACCGTGTAACTCACATGTAGACCGTGTAACTCGCTTGCAGACCGTGTAACTCGCTTGCAGACCGTGTAACTCGCTTGCAGACCGTGTAACTTACTTGCAGACCGTGTAACTCGCTTGTAGACCGTGTAACTCGCTTGCAGACCGTGTAACTCGCTTGCAGACCGTGTAACTCGCTTGCAGACCGTGTAACTCGCTTGCAGACCGTGTAACTCACTTGTAGACAGTGTAACTCACTTGCAGACCGTGTAACTCACTTGCATGTAGACCATGAAACTCACTTGTAGACCGTGAAACTCACTTTTAGACTGTGATACTCACTTGTAGACCGTGTAACTCACTTGTAGACCGTGAAATTCACTTTTAGACCGCGAAACTCACTGCGGACAGTTGAACTCACAGACAGTGAAAGAGTTTCTTCAGTAATTATACAAATGCGGCGGATACTTTCAGACCAGACGTACGAAGCTCGGAACATCATCTTTTATGTTTCCTGTATATCAGCTAATACAATTTACACTAAGATATAACTAGCTAAAAACTAGTGTGAGCTGCGTCGGTGTTTCTAATGAAACAGTAATGATGAAAAGGTAAATTATACACCGTGAAAAGATGAAAGAACTTACTGACGTTTCGGACGCTAGTCCTTCGTCGGAGTTTACTCCGACGAAGGACTAGCGTCCGAAACGTCAGTAAGTTTTTTCATCTTTTCACGGTGTATAATTTACCTTTTCATCATTACAATTTACACTAGTGACACTAGCCTGCTTTGCAAAGGGTTCCTCTTTTCCTAGAAGACATCTGCATACGATAACCCCAACATCCCTCCCCCACCCCCTCCCCTCCCAACCAACCATGCACCTAACCATGTCTAAAGTCAAGGTATAGTGATCTACCAAGTATTACCAAAGAAATGAAATTTTCTAACAAAATTCTAGAAGATAGTAATGTACTTGAAATAGCGGTTTAATTTCTCCTCAGTTCTTGACCATATAACTAAATGCCCTTTTTTATTCATCACTTTTTCGCGGGTTGATTGAAATCAATAGACCCATTTACCTTCGTATGAAAATTGCCCATTTCAGACCTCGTGACCACGTGAGAACCTTTCTTTTAAAATATTTACACATGAAAGAATCAACTCAGTCCCAAAAGTGGCATCACATGGTCTGAAATGGGACAACGAAGATAAAGTGGTCCATTAACTTGACTATCAAGTCGAAAAACTGGTTGTAACTTGTTTAGCGTTGAAATGGAGCTGAAAATACGCAGTACGCGGTAGAAATAGTTCGGCGAAGGTGAGTGACCTTCGCTGTCAGTCCGTGTGGTTTTCCCGGCACTTGACTTGTCATAACAGAATCAACCGGTGGTTGGTTCTTCAAAGCATTCGAAATGTTCAGGCAATGATTCGATCGACTGAAAAGAAAATAGTAAACAAGGCTTTTACCCCCATGAAAGACTTTACACAAAAAAGTCCTTGAAAACCATGGAGAATATGCCATTATAGAAACGAGGGAAAGAAGAGAAATGCTTTTTCGATTTCGAGTTGGATAAGGTTACTAAGAAATTCTCCTTTGATCTGACTCGGTTGATTTTTTCGTCTCTTATTTAATACTGAGTGTAAAACTAGCGGATATTTTGGTCAGAGTAGATAACGTCACTGCATGACCCCTTTAAAAATAGCAATACTTCCTAACAGGATATCAAGAAACCGGTGTTTTTAGAGCCTGGGGGGGGGGGGGGGTCAATACGAAAGTAGAAACCCTGAAAATATGACAGGAAACTCGGAAAGAACTTGGAACTTGAGTGAAATTGCACACCCTGTCTATAACAAGAAGCTCGAAAAACCATACCCTATTCAGTGGATCATCCCCGTATAGTCCATATATGGGAGTACCCCCCCCCCCCCCTTTCCCTCCCTCCGAGTCTAGGCCCCTTTATAGACTTGCGCTGTGTCACAGGTAGGTCTTTTACTACCAGCACCTGAAGCCGACGCCACTAAAGCCGCGATTACACGAAGTAATTTTCCCTACAACTTGTCTCGGAACGGCGTTGCGACCTTGCATGGGCCATTGCATCGTGTAACCTGCAACACAATTTGAACAAAACGTTACGAGATAAGTTGTAGCAATTGTCGCAAAAAGTAGAATTAGTTTCTACTTTTGGCAACGATTGCGTCTCCGTTGCACCGTGTAAACACTCGTGCAACTTGTGTCGCAACACTGTTGCGAGACAAGTTGCAGAGAAAATCGCTCCGTGTAATCGCTCCTTAAGGATGATTTATGCCAGTGAAGATGGGTCCCAGTGATACCCCGGAGACGTGACTGTCGTACGTTAATCTCGTTTACATAATTGAATTCTGGAAATATAACCGTCCTGAGCCTACTTGACTTTTCACCAAGCGGTGGCAAATTAAGTATGTACATTTCCGTCGTTTTCTGGGAGAAAAAATCGCACACAGCACGTACGGCTGTAAGTTACACCACAAGGTTCGAACTCCAAGGAAAAATAAACTTTGATTCTTGACCGAAATTTGCAACTTTTTACACGAGATTTATTTTCCTCATTTTTTATTCATTTTTATCGCCTGAAATAGAGCAACAAAAATAGGACACTCTTGATGATAGTGTCAATCGCGAGGCGTGGAGTGACGGGCGGACAATGAAAAATGTTTTGGACTGTACAGCCCAGGTCATTAAACGATCGATCTCTTAGTCATGAATTGTCTTTTCTTCACGTTGAAGTCTCATCCCCTGGCCTCCATAATTAGCTCCCAAGAGGAAGAAATAACTGACAAACGATGTGAAGGCCATTTTCCATGATGTAACAAAACAGACCAATCGCGATTGTTTGTGAATACATCAGTTTCGCATTCGATACATATCGTTGTTTTTGAAGACCACAGACCCATCTGCACAGGCTTAGCCTCGTTTATAACATTTAATTTAATTTAATATCATATTATAGTATATCTATTATATATATTATTATAGTATTATTATAATATTATAGCCTTGTAGCTTTTTTTTCTTTTTTTCTTTTTCTTTTTTCCTCTTTCTTTTTTTTTTTTTTTTTTTTTCTTTTTTTGTTTTCTCCTTTTTTACTTTTTTGACCCTAAATGAAAATTACGACAGCCAACTAGAAAGCTTTAGATCCTCTGGCTGTCGGAATTGTGGAATTTCAAAACATTGGTGCTAAAGCGGCCTGTGCAGATGAGTCAAAAAACAGCGGTAGAGTGACCACAGTGAATCCGTGAAACTTTAGTAATACTAAATAGCACAATTTCATGCTAATTCCATTGTTTTCTATTGTTTAACTAGCACTATTTTGTACTATTTAGTAATTAGTGTTTCACGGATTATTTGTTTGCACTCTATTGACCAAATGAGATAAGGGACTATTCATACAAAATGGTTATTCACGACTTTCACATGCCCATAATGCCTTGCGTTTTTGGGAGTAACCAAAAAACTGTCCCAAATTGAAAGGTTTCTTAATTGAATTTATACTATACCTGCTTTTTTCTGTACAATACTGATTATCAGTTTATTCCAAGTTATTTTTGCGTGTACAGATCATCAAGAGTATTGGTCTTACAGAAAATGTGTTGACTTACGAAAAAATGTTTAAAATTTACCTTAAACGTCTTCAAGCTTCTTCTCTTCTCTTTTTCTGTTTTGTACTTCTTCATTTTACTTTTGGATGCCAAACAAGGTGTTTTCAACATTGTCTGATCAGCCTTCAGCAAAATAAGTGGGTTTTTACCCTCTGGTTACCCCCTAAAGACGCAAAGGATTATGGGGATGTGAAAGTCGAGAATAAAAAAAATCGCAATTCCATTTGCGACTAGATAACTTTACCATTAACGATTGGCTTAAAAGAAATGCTCAAAATATTTTTTTACAGGTCGTAATTGCTTGGTGTGCATTGGAGAATGAGCAAGGCCTCTGCAAGGGCGAGGTTCTGGTGTGGAGAAGCATTTCTTTTTCCACGTTGACTTTACGTCTGGTAATTATAACATTCAGGCCATCGATAGAACTTCTCTGTAAATGGATCACTAGTAAAAAAAATAGTTACAATGTCATTAGGCATTAGCACGACGCTCAAAAGTACGTGAGCCCTTTCAGCGACTTTGTCAAGTGGTCCTCTGCCAAACTGTAATTATGGCAAACTTTAGACTTCGGCGAGTGTATGACTTTGCCCGCATTTGACCATTCACCCCTTGAAATATTATACAAAAAATAATCACAGTTTTCTTGCTTATTGATGGTCTTCACGGCGGCCATGTTGGAGGAACTTAACAAAATAATTGTCAATGAATTCTTTTATATCCTCCAACATGGCCGCCGTGTCTTTTGTTATTTAATTCTCTTGGGAATGGTTGAAAACCATCAATACTTGGTATCCTACATTTAATACGCTTTTACGTTGAGAACTGGTCATTAGTCTTTCATAAGGGAAAGCAGACGTTCGGAAAGATACCTAGGGTCACGCCACATTGAGAGGGTCCCAAAGAGAGTTAACAATTATAAGAACTTTACAACGGCTTTGACTGTCGGCTAAATTAACATCTTTGGACTTAAATATATAGTCCTACTTTGATCTTTGCACAACTTGAAAGAGCTAGGATTTGTTGAATATTTTCCTCGAGTTAGGGTTCACTAATTAACGACTTTATAATCAATCATGATTGAGGAGGCAGGGTGGCAACATAGATAAGCTTCAAGGTCTTCAAGAAGTGTTTTGACAGATCCACTTGAGAATATTCGAACATCACGTCTTGATTGTGAGCAAAGTACATAGTACATGGGTCTTACTGTAGTAAAAATGAATATTCGTTGACAGTCCAAAGTACAATTAAAATGGAAACATACCCAAATAACTTTTGAGGGCGCATCCAAGATAGCTTTAAAATAGTAACACGTTTTCATTGTTGCGAAAGGTTTGGCAGTGCAGAGTATAAACAAATGCCACATCCCCAAAAAACTTTCAAATGTTGATATTCAATTGTCCGCAACACAATGTTACAATTAAAAACTTCAATACCATCGATTAAAAACGAACGATTCTGCGTTCAAAACATCCTCCCGACTAAACGTTTACTAATACTATAGGGAAAGTATGTTTTTTATTGGGGGAGGGCTGGGGCTTCAGAGGGGGAGAGTCGTCAGTAATAATTTGAACTTTTTGAAGGTTCAAGACTCTTTGTTTTGACAAAAGCTGTTTCTTGGCAGGGCCATAGCCACTGAGAGGCCAGCGTTGCCTTGATAAAATGTTTCAAATGCCCCTCAAAAATCGCATTTCCGAGGCTTTCAATTTTCCGGAACCCTCCTAGTTGCTTCCGCCTTAGCCCCTCGTTTTCCTCGGTAAACGATTCAGTCTGGCTCCGGTCTTCTTGTTGACTTAATAGGAGAGTCATAAATTTCTTACTGAGTGAAAGGGGAGGGCGACAAAAATTTTCAAAAGGTTTAGAACTCCACAGTTCTCCCCCCTCAATAAAAACGTACTTTCCTTTAATTAACGTCTTAAAAGTAAAATAAATAGCTAAAAGAATCAAAAATTTTTAGATCTGTGAGCCCGGTGGAAAAAAAGGTTGATAAGCGCTATCCGATGAATTATTTAATCCTTATCCAGTGGATATAGAGTGAAGTCATTAAACCCGTGAAATAGATGTTAGACTAATACACTTTAGTAGACCCTAATTCCATTGTTTTCTTTTGTGTATTTTTGACTATTACACGTTGACCGAGTATTTTTTTATTTCATGGGTTAAATGCCTTCACTCTAAGTCAATGCTGTTTGCCAATGAATTTATCCACTATATTAGATTTATCCGTCTGATAACTGCTAGCGATATCCACTCTTAGCACAGCCGGGCCCCAGAAAGATATTAGAGAACTTTACTATCAGATTTACCACTAACTGCTAGGGATCATACACAGAAACACGAAATTCAATGACGGCTCTTCCAGCAACAATTTCGTTATGCTTTTCCTACAAGGTATGTACCCATACACTTGATTGTCCTGTAAATTGGGTACCTGTGCACTTGTACATTGGGTACGCTTGTTTGTCCTGTACATTGAGTACCCATACACTCGCTTGTCCTGTACATTGGATGCACTTGCTCGTCCTGTACATTGGGTACCCATACACTTGCTTGTCCTGTACATTGAGTACCCATACACTTGCTCGTCCTGTACTTTGGGTACCCATACACTTGCTTGTCCTGTACATTGAGTACCCATACACTTGCTTGTCCTGTACATTGAGTACCCATACACTTGCTCGTCCTGTACATTGAGTACCCATACACTTGCTTGTCCTGTACATTGAGTACCCATACACTTGCTCGTCCTGTACATTGGGTACCCATACACTTGCTTGTCCTGTACATTGAGTACCCATACACTTGCTCGTCCTGTACATTGGATGCACTTGCTCGTCCTGTACATTGGGTACCCATACACTTGCTTGTCCTGTACTTTGGGTACCCATACACTTGCTTGTCCTGTACATTCGGTACACTTGAAGGACACCACTCAACGATTGTGTACACTTGTTTGTTCTGTTTATTGGGTACCCATACACTTACCTGTCCTGCACATTGGGTACTCACACACCTGCTTATTGTCTTGACTTTACATAGTTTTCCACAAATCAATTCATTTTATTTTTTCGCTACCATCTCTTCATATTCATGATTCATGACTACTTGAGGCATGGGTGTCTTGTACGCCTTTGTTCTGTGCTGTTGGCCTGGTATAAGGCTTAGTTCCGTGTTTCCTTACACTAGCTGTCGGAAGGATCTACAAAAGCATAAAATAAAACAAAATGCTTTAGTTTTACTAAGATTTACCCTTTTAAATCTTGATTGATCGCAGGCGCAGCTCAGTGCGCGGCCTTCGGAGCTTCTTTCGTCTTCTGTTTCGACTTTTTTCAAATCCGTATAGCTTCAGCTTTGAATACTCTTAAAACAGAGCACTGATGGAGAGAGGAGATAAAGTGCACACTATCGGTTTCCATTGATAGCAGTTGAATTTCTACTGAAGGAACTACCGACGTTAAATGTAGGTACTTTACTTTGATTGGAAAAAGAGTTCATGCGGTGTTGGGGCCGGTGGTGATTGGATGTCCGTCACGTGACAGTGACTGTACAGTCACTGACAGCGAGTCTTTATTCCCATACCTTTCCAGGGTTTGTATTACTGCATTCTTCGACTTTTTCAGCTGGATATTCTTGACTCTCTTGAACTGTTTCATCAGTACCTGCGGCCTTCCAGCAACATACAGTAGAATCCTCTCCACCAGTTACTATCTGCTCGCCCTGTGTCATGTTAACAAAGGTTCTTACTTAAAAATCATTCGCTAAAATAATTACAGACTGCGAGCGGTCCCACGTTTTCCTCCAAACTCAGTAAAAACGAGTGTTTTGGGATTCCTGTGGAAGCGCGCGGAGATTTAAACACTCGCCCTTACTGATTTTGGAGGAAAAAGTGGGACCGCTTGCAGTCTAAAATAATTCAGCAATAGGTAGTATGGGTGGTCTACGCTGCCAAGGTGCCGTCCTCACCAATTCAAGAGGATCCTCGGGGGTAAAATGGGGACTGGGATTCGCCTTTATTTTGTCTGGAAAAATGGGATTTAATGCACTGGGAGTAGGATTTAGACATTACAAATGAGAAATAACAAGGGAATGGGATTCAATTTGTCCAAGAAGGTTCAAGCCTCTTTGTTTTGACAAAAGCTGTTTCCTTGCAGGGCCATAGCCAATGTGAGGTCAGCGAGGCAGTTGCTTTGGTAAAATGTTTCAAATGCCCCTCGAAACTCATTTCCGAGGGTTTCAATTTCCCGGAACCCCCCTAGAAGCTTCCTCCTTCGCCCCTCGTTTTACTCGGTAAACGATTCAGTCTGGCTCCGGCCCTCTTGTTGTCTTAATAGGAGAGTCATAAATTTCTTACTGAGTGAAAGGGGAGGGGTACGACGATTTTTAAAAGGTTTAGAATTCCCCAGTCCTTTCCCCTAACCCTCTCTCCTGCCGCAAAAGATACCCTAAGGCTACTGTCAACATACCGTGTAGGAAGATTTACTTCAATTTATTTAAGCAATCATTTCCCCATTATTAAGACAGTTTTAAGAACCTGGCATGGCAAGTATCGTCAGTGCATGGGGGGTATCATTAATAGTTTTATATCATGTTGGGATGATTTTCATAGGCTAGGGCATCCCTGTAATAATACTTTAATAGTCATAATGAACTTGAACTTCGCTTCGTTCACGTGTGGTCAACATATGTTGTGGAATTCCTCCCAAAAAGTGATGATGTGAACTTAATATGTATTTTTTGAAAAACCATGGATACGTTATCAGGAGTGTGATTAGATAGAGAATTTTGAATTCATAAAATTTCACTGTTCCTTGATTACAGACTCATTTCAGCACCATAATATTCATGAATACCAACGGTAAAGTAAAGAAATAGAACTTCAAAAATAGAAGACACTTTGGCATTCCACGGACCTTTAGTGGAACACGTGAATGTTTAATATGTCTAAGCAAAAGATAGGCAGCAGAATTCAAATTCTAGGGTATTTTACTGTACCTTTAACTTTGTTCTGCAATTTTGTTTTAGGGTTATGTGACAAGTGGGAAAGGAATGGATGGATGGATGGACGGACGAATGGATGGTTGAATAAATGGATGTACGGATGAATAAATGGATGGACGGATGGATGAATAAATGGACGGACGAATGGATGGTTGAATAAATGGATGGACGGATGAATAATGGACGGATGAGTGAATAAATGGATGTACGGATGAATAAATGGATGTACGGATGAATAAATGGATGTACGGATGAATAAATGGATGGACGGATGAATAAATGGATGGACGGACGGACAGATGAGTGAATAAATGGATGGACGGATGAATAAATGGACGGACGGACGGATGGATGAATAAATGGATGGACGGATGAATAAATGGACGGACGGACAGATGAGTGAATAAATGGATGTACGGAATGGATGGATGGATAGATGGATGAATAAATGGAGGGATGAATAAATGGATGGATAGACAGAGGGATGAATGGATAAATGAATAAAAAATGGCAGTCGGATCAAGAAGACGGATGGACGAACAGAAGGTTAGACGGATAACATCTGAAAACCAACACGCTAACAAAAAACTCTTTCAAGGGTGTATTGGTCTTTGTTATTCAATATGTACTCTAATAACTCTAATAACATGATCTAAATGAGCATAAAAAAAACTCCCTCTTCAATTCATAAACAATTAATATGTCCTCACCTTTGGATGCCACTCTAAGCATCGCACTGTTGCTGAGTGACCCCCTGATAATGAACAGATCTTATCCACCCTTTCGTCTGTCACTTCACTGACTTCTAGGTAACCACTACAAAGACACATTAAAAGCCCTGTCACAGGTCTAAACTTTAACCTAAAACTTGTGTGCAAAGGCGTTGCGAGACAAGTTTCAGAACAAATACTCCAGTTTCGAGTTCACTTTTGCTCAGTCTTAACCTTGGTTGTGCGTTAGAATATGTAGCTATTCAACCAAAACCCGTGGCGTTTTTATCAACTCGTATAGGACGTTTGCATGATGGTGTCATTTTACTACCACTACCAAGATGCTTTGCGAATTTTCTTTCTTATTTAAATTTGTATTTCCTCATGAGAATACTAAGACAATTGGTGCTAATTAACTGAACAAAAGAAAGCGTGAAAGGGAGTCTGGTAGTAGAGGTCAATGACGCCATCGTGCAAACGTCCTATTGTTACGTAGTACGTACATTATTTACTATATGACAATGAACCTTTATTCTCATACGCATTAATAATTCATGAGGAAACCACCCAATCAATGGGCTATTTTTTGGGTCACATGATGTTACTTGAAACCTGGTAAAGTCCTGTGAAAGGACTGAATTAGTTTTGTTCAAGTCCTCGCCTGCGCCTCCGACTGCATCTAACTGCGCGGACTTGAAATCCCGCCCAGTCCTCGTTGTCGGCTTTGAAATATTACGTATCGTGCCGTGTAACACCACCAGTTTTGTAAACCCTTGATTGCTAGGGTATTTATCGGGTATTTATTTGATTGGATGGGGAGGATTCATATGAAAACTGCTCTAATAGACCCACCTGTGTCTCCCAGCGACAAGATGAAGCTTGTTGACTGATGGATGATAGAAACAATCTACAAGATAATCTACACATGGAACCCCCTAAAGCAAAACAACAAAAAATCTTTCTTTACAAGCCTCATTGCATGGTGGCAAAGAAAATTCCTAAGAAACTTCAACAGTTGTAGTAAAAATCCACCAAAATAGTATTTCATCTATAATTGCTTAAACAGAATATTACATGACCGAATGGAGATACGGGGTTTTACCTTCTCGAGTTGAGAATATCTTACTTGCTCACTCATAAGATATCACCTCAACACTGAAAGATAAAGTCTGTAACTTCAGGCAGCCATGCAATACCATCTATTTATTGTAACCAATGACTTACATTTGTGGCATTTCGTATCTTTGTATGGTCTGCCAATAATGTTGCCTAGAATGTTAATAGGAGATAGTAATGAGAGTTAAGTAGGAAAAGCCTTTGAATCCTCATCTGTTGATTAATAGTGATGATGATCCGAAATTCCAAATCAGTGAATGAAGAGCTACTCTGATATGCCACTGTTAAATCCCATTCATTGGTATATTTTCATATGAAAAATTTGGCCAAACTGAACAAAATGTGCCTCGATATCTGCTGGCTACTTTCTAACTCCAACCCCCCGCCCCCCCAAATCTCCCCTGATTGTCTCACCTCCTCTGCATCCCATAACTGTAGAGTTTCTATGTGAGTGATACAATACAGCTTGTCATAATTCTCACCAAAATAGCCTATCCTTGCCTAGGAATAGATTAAAAATATCACTCTGTATTCAGCTCTTAATGCACAGACTGTCATAAATAGAGTGTTATGTGCTGTAAATATCTAGAAATCAATGTAGTGGTAGTGCGTGTAGAGCAAACCTCACAGAAGAGCCTCTGATGGTTGTAAAATATCCCCCCCCCCCCCCTTGTATAGTATTGACTGTGTATATCAAAGTGACACCACAATGAACCTTCCTAGTCTAGCCTTTGAGTGGCATGTGCTGCTATAGCCTGTGATGCCACAATGCACATTCCTTGTCCAGCCTTTGAGTGGCATAAGTGGCATGCGCTGCTATAGCCTGTGATGCCACAATGAACCTTCCTTGTCCAGCCTTTGAGTGGTGTGGATGAGCTGCTATGGCACTGTCTCTCTCTGCTGTGTAGTTCATATTACAGGTTCGATTCCCGCCTGAGCCACATATATGAGATCTTTGAGTTCGTTTCATGGGTATAAAAAGTAACCGCAGATGTAGTGCATGGTGAGTGAACCTCATGGAAGAGCCCCTTACAGGAAGTGATGGTTGTTGAATATAAGTTTTTTTTGGAGGTTTTGTCATCACACGCATGCCATTTAGCAATGGTAGAACAAATTACTCTCATTGTTTATTTGATAAAGTAACACAATGTTATACCACTGATGATCCTGAATTGAGGACGAACTGCAGAGCATCCTCTTCCTGAGCATGTGACAAGTCAAACAGACAAATGAGGCCATCCTAAAACGAATGATAATATTTATTGTAATGTTAAAAAGCTATTCCACGACCATCATAATCTAGAGAGCAATCTAATTGGTCTGAACTGAGCTTCAAGCTATGAGTTGATTCCTCCAAAACCAATACTTAAGGTTGTAAAAAACTTTACAATATCTGTGCTTGCACTGTTCATGTGTGTGTGAAGTTGTTCCAGAAAATAGTCGTTCCTCCTCGATTTTTAAAAACCTGTCCTTCCTAAACTCCAGAAAGTAACAGGGAATGCTAATAATCCACTTCCATCTCTTCACCACATCAGCATCATCATTTCTATCCACAATAACTTCACCATCATCATTATGATAATGATATTTATATAGCGCTCTTTTCCATATGGATATGTCACCATTACTGATAATTTAATCATGTCATCCCAATGTACGACATGTTCACATTTCCCAAGCCCTTTCCTTTTTCATGGCACATTTTCCCTTTAAATCTTTACATTTTACCCCTTTGTCCCAGGCATTTCTCCTCCCTACTTTCAATAGACCTATCCGGAATTCGCTTGACTGACCATGAAACAATGGTTTGAAGTCAAGACTGAACTTGATTCTTTTATTCATCAAGTTCAACCTCGACTTGAAACCATTGTTTCCTGATCAGTCAAGCAAATTCGGGATAGGTCTATAACCCTCTCTAAACATAACCAGTGGCTTACTTACTGTTGAACAGGAACCCATATGCTTGGGTCTCGTGGGATGAAACTTAACCTAGAATTGTACCAATGAGAAATGAAAATAAATAAATAGAAAATGGAGTGATATCGCAGTTTTACTAATCTGTAAGGCTTTAAGCCATCCTGGAGTGGTAAGTCTGATTAGATTTCAATTAGATTTAGAGTCAATAGTTACACCTTAAACAAGTACATGTACTTGTATTACAGTTGTACATGCTAGTGAGAATATTAGCAGGTCAGCCAGAGAAAAAACCCTCAAAGCACAGGAGAGAAATAACAGCAGGGTTTGTGCTGAGGTAACCACTTCAAATTCAAGGACTACTCAAGGAGTATACAAGGACCCAAAAATGAAATTTCAAGGAGTATGTTCAGTTAACTATGCCAAGGTTTTACACAATGGCTGCACATGGCCGACTTTCAGATTTTCTATTTCAGAACCATGGAAGTAATGATCAAAGCAAAATTCAAGGAGTTTTCAAGGAGTTTTGCTAAAATCATAAAATTCAAGAGCTTTTCAAGTGCCCTTGAAAACGTGAATTAAATTCAAGGAGTTTTCAAGGAGCTTAAGGAGTAGCACGAACCCTGTAACAAGCAACTCTACTCACATATGTCATCGAGCCCAGAAGGACTCCAACGCGGGTTGCATTGGTGAGAGGCAGAGCATTAGCACAATTCCCGTGCTTTATTCAGATATTTTTACAGACCTAAGGAAGACTTTTTAAAGATCATCAATTACACTAACCTGTGTGATGTCTTCTTTATGTGAATCTGTAAAAACACTTGTGAAAAAAGGTCGGGGACTCCTGATATCCCTAATGAAGATTTAAGATTTCAATCACACTGACTTCATATTCTTCTCAGAATATGTTTTTGAAGAACAATATTATAGACCTTCTTCTCAAGGTTGCACGCTCATCCAAATTTAAGAAACTTGACGGGCCATGATACCAGTAACAGGAGATATATAATGAGAATTATCATACAATTTTATGAGATTTTTTGATAAGAATTCATAAGATCGATTATTCTCATCTTTAAATATAAAACTCTCAACATTTACTGAAATTGCGTTTTTCAGTTTTGCGGCCCGTCAAGTTAGATGCACACGCAACCTTGAGAAAACGGTCTATAGGCCATTTGCAAGACATAATCACATGACTGTTACTGGAAAGGCAAAAAAATAACTTTTGCTGAATTCCATCTCCTTTCTCCTAATAAATAACGAAGAGTCCCTTATAACTTACCAAACATACATACAGACGTCTTCATTGAATGGTTCAGTTGCTGCTGCAATAATATCACCAGCACAGTTCACTCCACAACAAGTATATTCAGAGTTATTAGGACCTAGAGGGTTAAATTCAGGATATAATTTAGTAAGTAATTAGTTTTAAACTTATATTTTTCTTTTCTCTTTTGTCATTAGACAATGTTCTGCCAGGATTGAAACTTGTCTGGTCAAATCTTTGCCTTGCCGGTCATTTTGATCAGTAATGTTTAGCCAGAAACAAGGTATGATAGAGCTAAAACTAATTTGGCTGGTCATCATGATCGGTGACTGTGACAAAATAGCTAAATTCCTTCGAGTAAATACTCATGACAGCACTTTTGTAACCCCTAGAGGGATTGTACTTATTCAGAATAAAAACATGTTTTTACCTATCATGGTTTGTGAGCCCATGTCGCATGCCACCTGCCACTATCTTTCACACTGACTGATATTTTTAGTTTGAAAAAGGAACCTGGATACAAACTTTTGTGACAAGGGAGAACCAACCTTCAGGGTTTAAACCTGAGTACCCTTAGCAACCACAGTGCTTGAGTGATGTTAAGGTCACCCTTGCAATCCATTTTCAAACTGATATACATGATATACTGTATATATGACATGTAATGTTTATAATGTGAGTGGCAGCCGTGTTGTATCAGCTCTACAATAACTGGCCTCCGGCTGGTGATTGTATATTGGCTGATCCAACACAGCAGCAAATGTTGTAAACAACTTGTGAAATTCATTAATAATTCATATGTCCTTTGGGACATTTTGAATTCATAAGCTAATTAGATACAACCACTAGTGCTGTATCAGAACAGTATACATCCACTAGTGGTTATATATCTAATAAGCATTTTCATCGTAAGGTTTGCATCGGGTTTACATTGATATTCATGTGACCTGATTTCTAAAGCTGGATTGGCTTACACCCTCGTTAATTATTCATGAATTTTACAACCTGATATACCTTACATATGATATACTGAATATATGTACTGTATATACGATAAACTGATATACTGTATATATGATATACTGAATATATACTGTATATATGATACGCTTATTTCAATAAAGTTAGTCACCAAAAACCTAGAAAGCTGAGATCACTGAGCATCATGGGAAACTTTTCATATCAAGGAAGCATATATATATACAAACTTTTTTTAATACAAACTGCAGCTCGATGATGCTCAGAAGAGGTGAGACTGTAACCGGTAAAAGATTCGCAAGTCGATGAACAGTTATCAAGCGGTTGAACTTGTAAAATGAATCTACTACCCATACATGTAATCCTTGTCAGCCTCAGCTTTATAGCTTTTCAGGCGACTAACTTTATTGAAATAAGTGTATATTGATATACTGTATATTCTATTTTGAATTCCTATTTGTAAAATAGCTGTGCTTACTGGATAGGACATGTGATGGTCTTGTGTAGCTTGCTCTCAAATCCCAACAGCTAAAAGTAAAAAGAAATAGGCACTTATTAGGCACATATACTGTTTTAAAGATTTTAAAGAGGTACGTAGATATCAGTATAATCGATACATATTTAAAAAAATAATTATTCATATTTTAGTTGAGTCGATGAAATGAGCATGTTGTCAGGGACAACATTGAAATTATTCACTGGAAAGCAAGTATAAATGGACTACTTCAATGATGCAGTGGCTATCTTAGGTCGCAAGGCATTAATGGGCAAATAAGCTTTGTCACAGTAATGGTGTCAACTAATATCAACAGCTCAACACAAAAGATGAATCAAGATGGCACATCAAACACCTATACCCATCTTTGTTTTGCTTTGCCCCTTGGCAAGATGGCTGCCATATCCTTGAAGTAGTCCATTGGGTATATCTTCATGTGGAGGACACAGCGTACAGTGAACATAATTCAATAGAAACCTTTTGTATTCTTTGTTGGCTTTGTTGTGGCTATTCTCCATTTTTCATACATCGGTTCACTGGTCATTCAAATTTGAACCTTGCAACCTGGACTGAATGCTTTGTGTTTGACCAGTGAACCGATGTATGGAAAATGGTCAATTGAATTACAAAAACTGTGCCCTCTACACAAAGCAAGAACCCATAAATCAATGTACCAATGCTCTGTAGTTAATAACTTCAGTATCATGCTTGCTTCCCAATACTTTTAATGATGCCCCTTGATTCTTGAATCAAAACACTTTAATTTCTAGAGTTAACCAGGCAGGGATCTGAAGTATTTTCATGGAATGGATGATACACAAATCTACTTACTTCATATCTGAACAAGCTGTTGCTGTCCACAAGAGCTTTTCATTTCCCTTAGAGAACTCTAATCCTGTTATATGTTTCTTGTTTCCTAAAAGAGTGATAATAGTTTTTGTTCTTTTGTGGAAGCATCAACATACTAACAAGATGGTGGCATTGTAGTGTACAAATCAAAAATTGACATCTCGGAAAGTTGTTTAGTCTTCTTCAGTATAGGTTAAATAAATGTTAGCAGTGAGAGAGAGGATTTAGTCAAAAATTATTGCATTAGACCACTCAACTATGTAGAATATTGAAAGTTGGCTATTGGATCAAATGCTTATGAATTATTAATGAACTCTTGAAGTATGCTCTTAATCATATCCTTTTTGTAATCACTACCAAATCCTGCAATCTGATTGGTTCAAAAGAGTGCGATTAATTCCCAAATTGCATCCTTAGGAGCTGTTAATCGCATCCTAAAAAAATTTTTTTAAACAATAAAATAAAACAAAAAAATCAACAACAAAAATCTTTTATTCTGCACTCTTTATTGTGTCTTTTTCTCGTGTATGATTACAAAAAGGATATGATTAAGTGGTAACTGAACTTCGTGTCGTGCAATTTTGGACCAAAATCATACGAGTGATTACAAAATTGCACGACCCCAAATTGCACTCCACTCAGTTCAATTACCATCATAAATTATACATCTTGACAACACAAGTGAAAAACATCTGCGCATGCTCAGAATCCATAGGCAAATTAGTCAAAACATATGTAAATTTGACTTTCAAATATGCCTGATAAATTGGACTTCATTGGACTTGGACAAAACTTAGTGTACAGGCTTGAAACTTAAGGAGGCTGGAAAGTGTTTCGTGCCTTCACATTATGAACTAAAAAAAGGAAAAATTCTGTACAAGGGAATTCGTAAAAATCAATAAAATTTGTTTGGAATAGTTCCCTCCTACAGAATTTTTTTCTTTTTTTGTCAAAAAGGAGATTACCATACAAAGTTGAAATATTTGGTTCCTGAGCTATGATTTTTTAAACAAACATTTTTGATGGCATACCAAGGGTTCTGATGTTGCCATAGCAACATCTGACGTCATTTTTCCATGCTCATTGTGATGTTTGGTTTATGGTCTTTGGCTTTTAGTTCATAATGTGAAGGCACAAAACACTTTCCAGCCTCCTTAAGGCTAATTCTTTCATATTGTGTTTGTTAATACAGTATCTTGGTCTGACAAAAGTATACTTGGAGAAAACAAACATTTATTTTTTCACTCAAACCCTTCAAAATTCTTAGAAAATGTGCTGAAATGCACGCATGCGCAAACGTTTTTCTCTAGTGTTGACTCTGACATAATGAATGAAACTAAAGATAGTGATACCTCTAATAATATTATCAAGGTCCAATGGACCAAATCCACATTGAGGTAGTGTTGCTCAATTTCAGACCACATGTCATTCCCTAGAGTATCATTTCTTTGTTTAACAGTTGTGCATGAAAAGACACATGAATATGGATACAATTCAAATTGATCACAGACCTTAGAGAATCTTATTCTCTAGAGAATGACATGTGGTCTGAAAATGGGAAAACCTTATGCCCAAGTGGATTCTGTCTATTGTTATTCAGTTATTGTTTCTCATATATCTTACCTAGGATGACTCCTACTTGCTTCAAGGTATCAAGTTCACATACTCTGACATTACCACTTGCCTCTATGATCAAAGAGCATATTTTTTATCACCAGTAATTTCAGTCAAAGAAATGGAAATCACTGTATAATACTCCACCAAATAAAAGCCATTTCCAAAACTCGTAAAATTTTATACCAGACACCAATATTACCTGGCCAATGTCTCTTTGGAAGCATGAGATAATATTATTATATTATATTTTCAAAATTTTTGACAAAAAATTGCACCTCAAAAAAATGCAAAAATCACTCATGTAAATGGGCCTTAAACCCCCCCTTATTTGCAAAGCTGAAAAGTACAATACTCATTCCCAGTTTGGAAAAGGTCAGCCCCTCTATGAGATAACCAAAAATGGAATAAAATGATAAAACAAAATATGAAACAATTACCATCTTTGGTAACCCAGGAGGGAAATTCTGTCGCTTGTTTCTTGCTACCAGAAAAAATACCCCTGGACACAAAATCTCTTTCAAAAATGCAGCTTACAAAAAATCTAACCAATCAGAGAGGAGTAGCAATTCTGGTAGAGAGAAACGAGTGACAAAATGTAACCTCTTGGTTACCCAGGTTGAACAGCAGTTACCTACCCCCTGTAGCAAGTGCTTTGGTTGCCTGTCTGGATGAATAAGACAAACAAAGATGTTTAAAATAAAGGTTAGCTACAGTATGTTCAATCATTGTTCAAATATTTAGATCTTTCTTTTTTTGCCCATGACATCATAGGTGCCATGTTCAAAGAGTTTGACAAAAAAAATTTCAGTGAATTCTTTTGTCATTTCTTACAACATTGTGGCAATGGCTTTCGTTATTTTACTCCCTTGGGAATGATTACAAACCAATAAATCATTTCTCTTTTAAATTATTATCATTATTACTTTTTTTTTTTTAATTCTGAAAATTGTAATCTATTGCACATTACACTGACCATGGCACAAGTTGATACCAAGAAAACATGTTTGTAAAGCTAAAAAGCGTTGTGGTTTCTCTGTTAGGTACACTGTACCTAACATAGTATCCACCCTGGTTGTATGTAAGCTTACTACACTTAGCTTATCAAGTCCATTTAGAAAATAAATAAAGTCTGAGGTCATTACTGTATCCAAAAGGCATCCAAAATAATATTAATCGCAACAGCTAAATAAAAACCTTAACATAAATTTTATATGATTAAAAAATTATGACGCCTTATAAATGTTATGAATCTTGGTGGTACAATCTAAGGGTTCCTTCTTTTAAAACGTAAAGTAAAAAAAAAAAACAGACGAAAATAACGGAAAATATTTACAATATTTATATTTATGCTACTGATTTTAGATATTTATTACTAGTACTTACCCTATAGAAGCATGTGTTATGTAGACAGGGCCACCAGTTTTTACCAAAGGTTTGAAAGGAGAGCATTTTAGAAGACGAAACTCCTTTATCAAACTTTCTATTTCCTCCGCCATCTTGTTTGGATGCTTTGGAAAAGGACTGGGAACGACAACCGTATGAGATTTGTACTGGGTTGCCTGTCGAAGTTCAGTCTAAAAATGCGTTGCGTGTCTTCTAGGTATTTTCCTGCATTAAAAAAAATGCCAATATTACACAATACTACCCAGGGGTCCTTTGCGGACATATGATACAGAAATCCCGCGTGAAGTCTGATTTATATTCAAGTGACACTTGCCAATCAATGTCTAATTTATCCAAGTGATTGATTGGGGGTGGGGCTGGGAATCACGTGTCGGAAATTAATGTCTATGCATGTTCTTTTTTCGTTAGTTTCTGAAATTCAAGGCTTAGACGAGCTTGACTCAGGTACCTTGATAGATCATTAATTGTAGAAAACATAAAGATAAACATACGATAGCTATAGAATAGACAAGAGACTAGAGACCACAACTAAAAAAAACCGGAAATTCAGTCGCTCGCCCTTAGACCTTTTTACAATTTGCTCAAGTGACCACGGATTAATGATTTCAAGACTGGGCTTAATAATAAATACAGTAAATGTAAGAACACATCGAGTCTAACCTCGACTTACTTGGAGCCACTGTTTCGTGGTCACTCCAGTGAATTTGCAAAAGGTCTATAGCTCGTTTCAGAAATGCTCTAATATTAATCCAATATTTTGCTCAGCGCTTTCAAGTTGTTTTCTTTTTGATTGGCACGGGAAAATATTTTAGCACCACCAAAGGATACATGATGGAAAACGATCTAGAGTAGTTGGATTCCAACAATAAATGTGGTCAACACACCCGTTGTGGTTGGCCCAAAAATCATTCAACTTGCGAGCTCTATGTATCGCAATGGGGCAAATATGATCATTCTTTCATTCCATCCATTCAATTGTTCTAATAACAGTTTAACTAGACTTGGGGAGGGATGGATGGCGTTTTACAACAAAAAAAAACAGTTCAAATTTCTCTAGCTTTTCCTAATGTTGAAGAATTCCTACTAAAACTTTTACTAGGGGAGGGGAGGGGAGGGGAGGGAAATTTGCCTAAAAAAATATGTCCAAATTTCTTCAGTCATTTCTCATTTCTTCTCATCTGGAATAAATCATTTGGACGGAAATCAGTCGCCGGTACACACAAAGGAAATATTATTCAAACTACGTATATAAGTTTTTTTTCCATCACGTAGAAACTTCTAGCATAGGTATAGAGCTATGTTATATAATACTGAGTACTCATGATTGTCGCTGTAAACTTGTTCGACTTCATTTACTTATTCCAAACAATATAGCATTGGTTCAAAACGTGTCTACAGATCCGACTGACTTGTTCAATGGGTGCCAAAAAATGAAAAAATAAATGCTGTTAAAACCGCCTCAAAAATCTAATCTAATTTACAATAAATAAAGAGAAAAAGCCGCGAACAACTCAAGACTATAGAGTAAGACTGCAACTTCTCGCCGAAATTTTCCAGAACCGAACGAAAAACGTAGAAAGGTAAAGTATAGAATAACAAATTTCATTTTTAACATTATTAATTATGTATGATTTTCATGTTAAAATGTGAGAACATTTTCATTATTTTTAGCAGTGTTTTTATCGATGTTTCAAGGTTGAAAAGATTATTAATCTGGAACGACATCAAAGAGCTTTATGCCCGTGAAAATTACGGGCAAATTTTCTCAAGTAAGTTATTTTTATTTTATTATTATTATTTTTTGTTTTGTTTTATATTATTTCGTTTTGTTTTTGGTAAATGAATTAAAGCAAGCTAGTGAAAAGCTAGTAAGAAGAGTAAACAGAAATACCCAAGCAATTCTATATCTCCGTTTACGTTCATACAACCACTTTTTTTTAAATCATAATATATATCATTGCAATTTTCAATTTGTTTGATACTAGTCGTAAAATGTTTTCGTTCCAAATATGTGCATTTTTTGCTTGTAATGTAAATATAGTTAGATAATTTTTTGTTTCGTGAATATATTTCATATATGTAAGAAAATGTCGGCTTTTTGATATAAATTAAGTTTGAATAAATTTTCCTTTTACATTTTGTAGTGCTGAATTGAAAATCTGATTCAATGATTGATAATATTTTTTCTTAAACACAAAGGATATTTTGTTTCAATAAGTTATAGATCGCATTATAGAAGTACAAGAGAGTATTAAGTAAGCTCACTTCATGTTCTATTGAGTTTGATTTGTTTAGAATAATTCTGGCAACACGATGCAAACAATAAAGCAATCTCATTACGAAGAAAGAATATTATTCTAAGTGTTGTTTTAAATTTCGCGTGATTAAATTCTGTCCCAGTCATTTGACAGATAAATAAACTTTTCTCGTTGATGTTTAGCCATTGTTAAGTTTAATATCGAACGTTTTATTCAATTTTGTGAACTGATGAAGGAAAAATAAAATGTCGATATTATGAAGGCATTTCACTCGCATTAATACCGACACCTGCCTGAATACTGACAGTCGCCAGAGTGACTGCCTTATTAATAAAAAGACATAAAAATTACCTTAGTCAATAGTTCACGTTCGATGTGCTAAAATTCAGACTTGATTGCGAGGCTCTTGAAGAAATAGAAAACGCGCGCGCGTGCTGTGTGCTGTCATAAAGCACGCGGGGGTTGGCAGAACACGAGAGAAGTGTTAGGAGAGAAGTGCTTCTCGACACTTCTCGAGTGTTCTGCCAACCCCCAAGTGCTTTATGACTGCACACAGCACAGCAAGCAAGTTTTTTTATTTCTTTTATAAAATACAAATTACAATAATAGATAGGAATGATGCAACGGAAAGTGCGCGCGCGTGCAATGTGCTCTCATATAGCACGCGCTCCAAACCAATCAGAACGCGACATTCATAACAGTTATTTTATAAAGTGGAATGGTACTTCATGTATAGTACGAACACGTGGATGACAAAATCATATCAAACAATGAGTGTCAAAGCTCTCTTTCCCGGTCTTAAAAAAAGGGACTGGGGAGAAGCTTGGGGGTTTTTTTTCGTATTTTTTGTAGTTTTTTCTTGTTTTTCGTCTTCGACAAGCTCGTAAATGTCTCTCAGCCGTTTCGCCAGCCGACGAACACGCTTGTCCGCCATCTTTAACCTCAGTGTAAAGACCCGCAATCCAAATATGAAATTATATGATTCCATATATGGAGTGACCTTTCTCAACTCCAACTTTGACACTAATATATGGAGCAAAACTTGATATGACATTTATTGGTAGGAATAAGATAATGTGCCATATACAACGTTCCTACCTTTCGGTAATCATACGAACATTTTGGTAGAAATGCCAGTCAGTCAACACTCAACAACGTTATACTCGAATCTACAGCACTATATTTGTATTTTTTCTATACTGATCCTTTTGACGTCCCTCCAGGCTCAGTGTCAGTGTGTTTTTTCGGAATTTGGGCCTCCCCTTTCGGAAAATCCTGGCTACGCCCCTGGTCAACTGTTGTGCGGTGGCCGCCTCGTCACCTGTTTTTTTTTTTTGTTTTGTTTGTTGTTTTTTTTTCCTTTAAGCCCTGATTTCTTTTCGAGACACACTGAAATAACTATTAAACCTAACAAAATATTCTTATCATTTACAGGTGGTGTATAACTTGGTTTAAGAAGAAAAGGCGTCATTACATTAAAAAATGGCTGTTAACAAATTTCACCGTCTAATATTTTACGGCATGCTGGGAATGACTTATGAAATTCTCTTCACCGCCACGTGGGAATTTGTGCTATCCAGGTTTTCGGACTTCAAATTCAAAGGGTATACCTCAGTGTGGTCGTTTTTTATCTACGGTACCTGTAGCTTCTGCGGCGAGAGAGTCTTCGTACAAACACGCGATAAACTAAGCATGCTTGTTCGTGGGCTGGTTTACCTCAAGATGGCATACACGTGGGAATTCCTGGGCGGGCTGCTTTTGCGTCAGTTTTCCGCGTGTACCTGGGACTACACTCACTTCCGGTTCGATATTATGGGGCTTATAGCTCTTGAATATGCGCCGTTTTGGTTTTTAACAGGATTATTTCAAGAGAAGGTCTATGATTTTTTATTGAATGTTAAGAGTGAAAAAGATTTTATCTCGGGAAATTTTCAACCTGGAATGAATTCTAATGAGGTCGAACAAAAAGCCCAATGAATAAAAACTGAACTGTTACTCTAAATGTTGCGTGTTTTTATTCCTTCAAACTAAAATCGTTGGGGAACTAAGGGAAGTATCATGGGTTGGCAAGAAAATTAAGAATTTTTCTACAGAGCAGATTTTGCGTAGCCTCCTGCGCAGCCGCTGTGAGGCGCTTCAAAAACTGGTGTTGCGCAGAAAACTGGTAACGAGTAGAACACGCACTGAATCATGGGACTGTATTCTTAGAGGACGCCATTTTTCTTTTGTTCTTGTCGGCTTTTTGTGCCGAAGTTTTCAATTCATTCTTCATGATGTTATCCTCGTTATTTGAACAGGTTAGTCAGACTTTATTTTAAATTGCCCGCCTTGTGGCTGTCGGTTGAGGTTTCGGACATTCTGCCATTTTAGTTTTGGCCTAAGTTGGTAAACAAACTTTTGAGATAATATTTCAGTTAATTTTTGGCCCAAGCAGGTGAATTTGCATAAGTAATTGTCTCACAAACACGGTTAGTGCAGTGCCTACCCCTTGGCTTCCCAACGTTTGCACTTTGCAAGTTCGTCCAACTTATTCTAGTATATTTGCTATGTGATATATACTCTACTGCGAAGACCAAATAGCAGTGTACAGCTCGCAGACACAGAGTTTGTGAAACTTGCGAACTCTGTGTCTTCGAGCTGTACGCTGAAATTTGGTTTTTCGCTGTCGTCAATCAAACCTAATCAGTCGGTACCTTTTATATTTTTGACTGGCAGCAGCGAAAAACTAAATTTCAGCGTGCAACTCGGAAACACAGAGTTCGCACGTTTATGAAATTTGCAGTAAGTCTGGTACAATAATTTGCATCTAATTAAGTGCTCTGTCGTTCCTATTTTTGTTGCCTCTTGCTTGCACACCTTAATACGTTCCTTGTGCGTGTAGTGAAACTATTTTCACGCCGGTCTAAGCCGTACAATGCTTCTTGGTTTTATTTGTAGTGTTTCACACATGAAACGTGGGCGTATCTATTGTTTCATTCTTTTGTCACTCCATCCTAGTGTTATCAGTCGTTTTAATCTCACCGTGCAATCCCAAAATCCACATTGTCAAAAAATATGCCCGAGGTCTTGAATATGTGAACGGACGCCGCCAAGCCTTGAGTGTTGTGCCTTTGTTCAAAACAAACGCCTAACACTCAACAGCACTTTTTTGAGCGAGTTTTGGGTGTCGTAGCCTGTGTACAGCCAATTCACAGCCCTATACCCTACGGGGAAAATGTTTCCTCCGTCTTTTGCCCCGTAGGGGTGAAGGGTGGGAAGCGACTGTATACAGACTAGGAGTGTCTGATTTTTTGGTCGGGTCTTCAGCGGATGGATGGTTCTCTGCGGAGCCAGGTTTACCTCTCCAATTCTCAATCACAAGTACAGAGGGATCGAGGGAAATAGAATACTTTAGTGAATACATAGGAATTGAATAACTTTCAGCTTATAATTAATCCACTCGCTGAATATTTCCGCTGACGTTTTGTCTTGCCGTTTGCTGTATTGACCAAATTATCTAAACAGAATACAAAAATAAATGGACATTACAGACGCTGTTGATGGCAGGGTAGAGTGTCAGTCCAATACCCCATTCACACCAAGGCTTAAACATGTTTTAAAGTGGTTTGGGAAACTTTTAAAATTTTGTTTGTATAAGGAAAGTCATTGTTCTTGGTTGATCTATCTAGCGCGCGCAATCCATCTTGCGACAGGCGTTCCTCGTAGTGTTTTGGTTTCGGCCGATCCGAATGGCTTACGAATGACGAGTGTAATAGGAGAGGAGTGAAACGGTGGAAATTTTATCGTCCTATGCAGGTAGCAGATTGCTATGCACACAGGCGGTTGCTATGCACATTGATGGCTTGATTACACAATCAATATTTTAACGTGCTCCCTTGTCGAAACTTGAAATAAGCTGAATTTATGAATTTACATAACATGAAGGTTGAAGCGCACCAATTTCGCCGACGTTGTCACCCGCGTTGCCGTCCTATTGTCCCTACTATTGCAACTTCTGTCGCAACGCTGTTGCGAGACAAGCTGCAGAGAAATTTGCTCCGTGTAATTGCGCCTTTAAGAAGTAAATTGTCTTCAGTTGAGCTCCACTAGAAAAACTTATTCAAGTCGAATTTTCTCCGATTCAGTATTTTTTAAAAACAGTTACTTTTATCTAAATTGGGCTTCCTGTGCATGGTAAAGTGCTGGTAAGTGTCCTGTTCCTGAACACGTCAAACACTTCATTGACAGTCGCTTCAATAGTTCCATTATAAACACTTGAACAAAATTCTCATTACTAGCCGAATTTACTGAAAGTGGCAGAGGCAAACACGTCATATGGGTTTTCTAGAAGCTTCTACTCTCGGTGGCGCCCGTGATATTTTCTTCCTGTGACGTCATCAACGCTTCAGGCACACAAACACTCACACGACCTCTAGAATGTTCCGAGTACAGTATTTGGTTAATTCTTGTCCATATTTTTTTATATTCTTCAAATCCCACGAACTTTTGAAGTTAAGATATTTCGATTTTTGAGTAATAGTTGATAATGACTAGTGAGTTACTAGTTAAGACTGCGTTGCAGTCGAGAAAAATTGCCCGCTCGAATCCCATCCTAAAATGTCTCGCCGCTATTATCTATTGTCCAACTTAGGTTACTTTTTCTCAATTCATTTCTTCCATTAAATAAATTCCTAGCTTTGTTTTAATTAATTCTCTTCTTTTTATTCTTATTCCACTTAATTTTGAAGTTATAGCAAATTTGAATTGACCTTCAAAGTGTTTCAAGGCCATCATCGCGGTTATCGCTTCAATAACCATCTTTTACATCTTAACAATTAAAGATTGTTCCAGCGTCATACTTTATTCGAAAAGTCAGTTGCTTCAGTTTTACTTACGGCTTTTATTTGTTCTGATTTAGTTAAACTTGAGCAATCTCAATATGAATTTAAACTGTATCAATCTTAATAATAAAAGGGGCCATTTGAATCATATTAAGGGCAGTATTAAGCTAGGTTTTCTAAACTTATTAGAGTGGTTTTCAAAAACCTGTGAAACAAAGTGTAATAACTAAGGTGTGATAAATTGTAATGCACCGAAAACGCAAAAGAAAATCAAAAGAAAATGCGGACAATAAAGTCTATTAAAGCGTAATACGCTAAAGTGTATTTCACAGGTTTTTGAAAACCACTCTATTTTATAATAAGATAATTAAGGCATTAATTAGGGCTGATTGATTTATGACATAAGGCATGCTGTCCACATTTGATTAATACACTTTACTCTTTAGTAGCCCCTAATTCTATTGTTTTCTTTTGTGTCTATTTGACTATTACACGTTGACTAGTATTTTTTATTTCACGGCCGGGTTAAATGCCTTCCCTCTACGACCTGTTTCACTACAAATCTAATACATGAAAACTGAGAATTCGGCAAGATTAGTTACAGATAGCCTCCTTTGCAGCCGTTCTTAGGGTCGTCACTCAACGTTGCGTGACGACCCTAAGAACGGCTGCAAAGGAGGCTAAGTTACAGACGGCCTAAATCATTTTTATATCAAAGCCCACGTAATTGTTCAAGGATTTTGTTTTGAAATGAATGACTACATACGTTAGATGAGCGATATTGATGCACTATTAACCAGTCATTATCATTTGCACCCGCGGGCAAATATAAGTGCTGTACTTGACTTTAAAATCATTCATCAAATTCTCATTATAAACATAGAAGTATGGTCATTTGAAATAATTATTATTAAGACAGCGCATAGAACAAGTCTCGATGCTCTTTACAAAAAGTTAAAATATACAAATATAAACACATGATAAATAGATATGAACAAAGTGTATTTTAAACAAAATAAGAATAAAAATAAGAATAAGAAAAAGAATAAGAATAAGAATAAGGATAAAATAAGAATAAGAATAAGGATAAAAATAAGAATAAGAATAAGGATAAAAATAAGAATAAGGATAAGAATAAGAATAAGAATAAGGATAAAAATAAGAATAAGGATAAGAATAAGAATAAGAATAAGAATACATAAGTATAAAAAAAAGGGGGGGAAAATGATATGAATAAAATAAAAACATTTATAAAATTTTGTAGTTATAGAAAAGAAAGAAAAAACATGTTAATCGAAGGAACTTTCAAATAAAAATGCTTTTAACTTAGATTTAAAAGAGTTCAGTGTTCGTTAGTTCGTGTATCAGATCATCAGGCAGCCTTTTCCACGACAAAGGACCTATAACAGAAAAGGCTCTGTTCCCATAAGCTTTTGTTCTTGACTTAGGAATCTTTAAGAGATTTCTCGTAGAAGACCGTAGAATTCTCGTAGAGTAGTATAGGGAATGGGGGTTCTAGCGCAGTGACCACACGAGGATTTCCCGTTTAAAGTCACTAACCCGTGTTTGCGTAGCCCTCATTCCCTATGAGACCCCCAGGATTACCCGTGGGGGTAACAGCGCACTCGAAATATGTTAGTTTACGCCAGGATTACCCGTGAGGGCAACAGCGCATTTTTAGTATAGGGAATGGGGGTTCCAGCGCAATCTCAACACGGGCAAGATCCGTATCAAAAATCCACCTACGGACGACCCCCACTCCAAGTGTGGTTGAGGGCAACAGCGCACTTAAATATATTAGTCTATATATGGAGTGCGAAGAATGTAAAGAGTTCGTTAACGACTTTTGCATAATTTGTCTAAGACCTAAAGTTATCGTACCTAAGCCAGAACCCTTTTGGTGTTGTGGTAAGAAAATGCAAATAGAAGACGACACGTCAGCACAGTGTTACGAGTGTGGTAAGAATATTCGTAATGCCGTACCAAATGCTACCAGAGAGCAGTATTACGCCAATGGAGGTCGTAAGAAAACGCCATATAAGAGATTAAAATACTTCAGGGACTGGATGAGTCATATCCAAGGTTTACATCCGATATATTTAAGCGACGAAGTAAAGAAGAAAATCATAGACCATTTAGAAGAGCCAACCCCACAAAGCCTACGGAAGACATTGAAAAAATTAAAGCTAGGGAAATATTACAAAGCTATTCCCTATCTTTTGTCTGAAATTACCGGTAAGTCTATTCCTGAGGTTTCTGATATGACAAAAGCCGAGTGGATGTTTTGTCGGCTGGATAAGGATATTCCTTATTACCCTGACGTAATTTACGAAATATTTTACAAAATAGACCCCAACCACCCCCTGTTAGGATGGATTCCGAGGCGACAATAACATATTACGCGTAATTCATACGATGAATTTATATTACGCGTAATAATTTGCCAAATAAGGTTATGCAAATAATTCATATTACGTGTAATAATTCGCCAAATAATTCACTGAATTTATATTACGCGTAATTTCCAGACTGACGTTCAATATGTAAATAGAATCCTATCATGATATTTACTGAGCAAGCTTTCTTTGAAGCTCTTCTTTCGCCTCCTGGTAGATCTTTTTGCGAGATTCCTCGGAAAGATCTTTTACGACTGTTTTTTTATTCCTTATGTCCGACTTTAATTTCTCGTATTTGTCTTCTTCGGCCAGAATAAGCGAGAATTCTACGTCGTCTATCTTTCTGTCACGCAAAGCCTTTGAGACAAGGTCGGTAATACTATTTACTTTAGCCCTAGACAGAGCTATTGTCGTGTCATGCTTGGATATTTTCGTGGATAGCTTTTTCATAATACCCGTAGCAACAGCCGAAATAATACCACAAGCTGCCCCAACGCCGGCCAAAGGAACTCCAACGATTATTCCCGGCCCAGTAAGCGAAGTAGCAACGCCAGAGCCCGTTAACACAACAGATATGGATCCTGAAGTTATCGCAATCTTATGTAGCGTACTCCGGGCTCTGACGTACTTTTTTCGGACTTTTTCGTAGTGTTTTGTCTGCCCTTCCAAGTAAGCCAGGATTAAGTTCACTTTGTTGAGCCTAAAGTTTTCAGCGTTTAATTCGTTAGGACCTGTATCCTTAGTGGTAGCGTGATAATTGGGAACATCTGGGTACAACTGAGGTGCTGATGGTATAACATCCATTATATATACTAATGTACGACGCTTTTGGGAATGATATTGAGGAGCAGCCACATCACGACAACCGGGATTATGCCAACTGGAGAGCCTTTAGGAAGATGTTTCCGCATGCAGACCCTAGTAAGTTCGAAAGAAGACCCGATGGGATTTACTATAACGGCGAAAGAATGTACAGCAATACGGACTTGGAGCCGCATGAGGAGAGGAAAAAGGCACAGCATTTGCCAATAACGAAGGAGGCACCCGTGCATAAAGCGCCCAATTTTCCTAGAAACTTATTGTTAACCACGGAAGATTACCCATTTTACGATGCTGAAGGTGGTGTAAACGACTTTGAAACGATGGTAACGTTCCTGAAGATTTCAGTGGGTAGGCAATCATTTGATGTAGTAGTAAGGAATATCTATGGGGATACGATGTTAAAGCATACGTCGGGTAAAGAGGCCAGGGAATGGTTAGCAGGACCCAATATGCGATATTGGCCGCAGCAGTTAAACTTTGCTGTCTGGGCCGCCACTAAAGGTTGTGGCGTTGCCGCGGATATGTTTCACGTTCCGATCATGCGGTTTCACGTTGCCTTTACGGTAAGGAGGTTGTTGAAGGAGCTTAACGTACCTTTACCGGGAGATAAGGCATTTAATCCAATGAATAATCGATATAACGCCGCAGCCCTAGAAAGGTTAATTAATGAGTTCAAACCACAGCAAAGAGACTTTCGTTACAAAGAGGGTAAGACGCATGGCCTTGGCATCGTTTACGTTTGGGGTGCCAACGGTGAGAAGCCGGCCGATTATGGGCATCAGGAATACCCAAGTAATGAGTTAGAGTTCGGTGATATGGGTGGTGATAAGAGCAATAATTCATTAATTACCAGAATCCAATCGAACTACCTCGGCACTTGGGATCCATTCGTGTTGATGAAAGGAAAAGGTTTAAGGAACCTAGCCAGGATTAACCGCAGCATTGAAGCATTTGTGTACTGCATCTTAGGAGCGCAGGTAAATACCCGCAGCCCCATCGTTGGATCCCAAGGTGCTTCGCGGGAAACGCAAGAAGAATTCCTAACTTTATTTGAGTCAGCAATAATAGAGAACGACATATCCAAGTCGGTGCAGAGATATCAATTAGCGGTGCAGCAGTCTAAAGTGCGACTGGATTACGCTTTATCGCCTGGTTGTTGGTTAATGCCGAGTAATTTAGTCATCAACGCCCATTCCGTTGTGGGTTATAACAACAAGCTGCAGCGAGCTACTAAGGATATGAAGTTTGGGGTGAATGACGTGAACTCTGACACTCTTAGGAACATTCCTCACTTCGTAGAGAAGCCAAAAAAGTCACACGAAGCGAAGCTACCCGTAGTTAAGAAACCATCAAAGAAGGCCCATGTTATGCCTACGATACCTGAGGAATACGACCATAACTTACTAAAAGCCGGCTTAGCCGCCGCGGGTGTTGGTCTGAGTTATTATATATGGCGATGAACAACCCCTACGTAGCTGGAGTAGATTGTGTTTATACGACTTACACAGGCGAGAAAAAATACACCCAGGCGTCTTGGGTGGACGTTGAGGGTATGTCAGTGAATTTAAACTACTCAGGAAAGAAGTTGATAATATGCAGTATTTGCATTGGTACGGCGAGTGATGCAAACGTAGGATTTCGTTTCTGTGACGATAATGGAGTATTACAGCCCATGCGCACGAAGACAAACAACAGAGAGCCCGTACATTTCTCAGTAGAACCGACCGACACCAGCACCGAAAATCTCTCGGTTTGGACTTTACACATGGTTACCGATTGCCACGGGAAGGTAAAGTTGCAAATACGCGTAGATGACACGGCGTCGGCTACGGTAAATAGCATAGAAGATCAGAGGGATCAGCCTTATAATCACGCAACCATTAGCACTCTTACGGTGTTAAGCCTCTAAGATGACGCCTTTTATGCCTAGAATATATGAACCCACACATAAAGGAATATTGGTTTCTTCATGACTTAGAGGAGAGAAAGTACAAAAATGATAATTGGTACGACGCCGGATTGTGGGTAAAGGTTGGGGGCTTAGGAATGATAATATGTACTATTAGCATTAACACGGGGTGGAGTTGTAATGCCGGCTTTAGAATCGTAGACGAGACCAATACCCCATTGGCGCCTTATAGGACAAAAGGTAATAGGCATTCAGTCCATTTTTCGTCGGAACCCAATCCATTTAGCGAAGAAGATCTAACGCCCATAACTTTTCATATGATAGCTAATTGTCAATATGCAAAGCTTCAGGTTCGCCCCAGCGATGCCGCCAACTCTGGCGCCAACCCCGGTAACCTCCGAATAAATGGTAAGCTTGAAACGGCTGTAGACGCTGCTTGGTGTCATAAGGCCATTAGCACCATGAGCGTCTTACCTTTAACACCAAATTATCAGCCCGGGGCTAATACCATATTTACTTATCCCCAGCCGAGAATGCCCAGGGCCCCCAATGAGAAGGACAAGAAACCATCTAAGAAGGCGGCGCCTGTCGGATAGGAGTTACCTCTTCATCTTCTTCAGGAGTACCACTCCAATAGCGACGACCAAGATCCAAATGTTATTCCCCACGAACTTCAACAGTTCGCCGCCGGCCCTAAGTGCCAAGGAAACAACCGAACCCAGCAGCCCAGGAAGACCGGCTGCCATCTTTTTTCCCAAGTCCGTTAGTCCACTGCCTAATTTCTTTACGCCCGCGCCTGTAGCCTTAAGCGTGGATAGGATAACTCCTACTACGGTGCTAATAGCAACCGCAAATGCGAGGGGAATACCATACTTCACCAGAGTCCTTTTTATCTTTTCCTTGGTGGTAAGCCCCAACTCCGTTTCCAAACCATCCCTTTGCGCTCGCAGTTCCGTTAAGCGTTCCTGAAGGGCTTCTGCTTCCGCTTGGGCAGCTTCCCTTTCCCCTTCAGTGCGCCCTTGGTCCGCGGCTGCTTCCTGCTGCCTTTCCAGCTGCGCCTCCATATCTTCGTAAGCCTGCGTTACCTGCCTAAGTTGCTCCTCCTTTACGATGATTTGCGCGTTTAACTCCCGTTCTTTCATCACTGAAGCTTCCAGCTGTGCGCCCACGCGTCTGAGTTCGGCGTCTCTGTCCCCAACGTCTGCAACTGCATGGTCGAAGTTCCTTCTAGCCTTATCCCTTTCATGTAGCAACGTGCTGATGCGCTGCTTATTGTCCTCACTTTCCCGTTCGTGAGAATCCGACATCATTCGCACCTGCTTCATGTATTCCTCTTCTCTTTCGTCCATTGTCTGTTTTAAGTATTCGATGTGCTCGGCCGCTGCTTCTAGTTCGGCGGTTTTTTCATCTAATTGCTCCGTAAGTTCGTCAAGCTGTTCCCTGTGTTTGTTTATGATTTCTTGCTGTGCATTTTCTTCCATGTTGAGTGATTCTAAAGACTGCTGCAGCTGCAAGGCAGCACTGCTGCCTGACGGCGTACTCGTTAGCTTTTCCTCTACGTCTTCCTTGGTAGCTTGTATTTTTACGAGCTTTCCTTGATCCTTATCCAGAATTCCAGCGATGGCATGCATTTGACTGGTAGCCCTGGGGGTCTTAATGCCTTTAAGGAATTCCTCCTGTAGCCTCATAGTTTCCTTACTAGTTAAGCTGGACAGCACGGATAAGTCAGGTCTGCCTAGCGCCGTTGTTATTTCCTTCGGTAAGGCATTGTTAAGTGCGTTAGACTTTTTGCTTTGATAAAAGTCATACCACCTTTCCCTGCCTACGTAACGAATTTGGATTTGACCCTTATCACCGCGTTGGAATTCTAAAAGAGTCGAACTGGCTTTAGGATATCTCTTACGCACGTCGGTAAGTAGCTTTTCGGGTGCCGTTTCGCCGATAGCTGCCAATAAAGTTGGAGGAATTCGGGGGTCGGCAAAGAACCTTCCTTTTCCATCGCGGATGACGTAAACCTTAGCACCGCTTCTAGCAAGTCTACCCATAATTAGTTCCCTGCCGTATTCGTCTTCTTCGAACATTAGCTGCGCTTTTTCAGGTATCCACTCAGGTAGTAGCTCCTGAAGCCTTTCAAAGTCATCCGGGGGGTCTTCCATGGATTCATCCATTTCTCGTTGGACTCTTTGCAACCATGCGTCACTGGGGGCTTCAGGAACTAATCCTAAGTCGCCCATTTGCATGTAAGATGGAAGAGATTTACCGGGGTTCTTTCCTTTAAACCTATTTATGAGGCTACGTAAGGCATCAGGGGCATTTAGGCCGTACTTGCGACGTAGCTTTTCATAAAAGTCCGGCTTATCCGCTTCCGACAGCAGGGTTTCATATTCTTCATCGTTAATGTCGACTTGACCTTCTTCGGTAAGGGGGTCAAAATCCGTTCCTTCTACTTCCATTATATATGATAAGCTCAAAGTTAAATCCCAACGTATTACCTAAGCAGGTTGGCGGGCTAAAAGCAGAACGCACCTTTCACCGGGTCACCTTTACCCCCAGTAGCGCAAAGCCAGGGGAGACGCTGTACGTAGGCGTGCCCCGCCTAACGGATAACCTAGTATTGGTTCCTGGCACCTTGGCTTTGAGGTTTGACCTAGCGGTACAGTCAAGCCCCACAGATGAAAGGATTATCGTTAACAACGTGGGTCGCAACATTGTTTCTAAGATGAGAATCAAGTTTGCTGGGGAATCCTTGCTGGACTTAAATAGGTACGATCTGTATACCACGTACAAAGACTTATGGTTGACGGCCTTTGACCGCGCGCAAAGGATAGAACAAGGAATTGGTAGTGTCATTTTACGTAAGGTCCGCACACCTACGAAAACGCAACCTACTGACGGCAGCGGAGAAACCGCAGTGGCAGACGCAAAGCGAATAAAGACAGCCTATGGTAGTAAGTATGTCATACCACTGGACTTTGAAGTGATTACGAATCACGGCGCGTATTACCCAAGACAGTTATCCGAGCTACAGTTTGAAGTAACTTTAGCAGATGCTAATAACATTATTGGTGGGCTAAGCACTGCACTTACCACAACAACCCCATACTCTATTACTAATCTAGAATTACAGTACGAAACGGTGTACAGCGAAGAGCTGGCCCGTAGCGCTGGCATGGAATACAGCTCCGGGAAGGCATTCTTATACGACCACGTAGTGATGTATAAGACATTTAGCTTCTTGGATAAGACGGATGAGGTTATCAACCAAAGCATTAACCTCCCCCGAAGAAGTCTCACGGGGTTGATGCTGGTGTTCGCCAAACCCTATGAGGCTGGTAAGCGCGACAGCGAGGCCTTTCACAACCCCAACATTACTAACGTGGGGGTCAACATAAACGGAGTCCCAAACAAGGTTTACTCCCAGGGGATAAAGCCCGCAGACGTGTACAGGGAGGCAATGCGTAAGTTTGGCGACCAAATTAGCCCCGAGGAATTCTTTAAGGATAAGTACGCGCTGTGGATCGATATGCGCACCATTAACGACGAAGACCTACATGGTCAGGGTTTACGTCTAGTAAATACGCAGGATGGCATAACATTGGAAATCAAACGCACCAAGAATGCCTCCGCGGGCGACGGTGATAAAATAAACTGCTACGTCTTCGTCGTGTCTGACGCGCAGTTAAGCGTAGAAATGAACCAATTGAAAAGCGTTGCCTACTAGGACGGCTGAGGAATGAAGTCGTCAATGTTAAAATATTTCTTGAATATACAATGCTTCGCGTATTTGAAAGCAACGGTACGAAACTGCAAGTCGTGCAAGGCGATAAATTGTACTTCAAAGCAAAGGAAGTAGCGGCCGCATTGGGCTACGAACGCCCAAAAGATGCAATTAAGGTGCACGTTCGCGATAAATACAAGGTAAGGCTTAGCGAACTTAGAATGGAGGTGAATCGCCTCCCTTCCAATTCACACCCACATTCCCTGTATGTGAACGAATCCGGGTTGTATCAGTTGATATTCTCCTCGAAGATGGCAAAGGCAGAAGAATTCCAAGATTGGGTCCTCGAAGAAGTCCTACCCGCGTTGAGAAAGACGGGTAAATATGCGATGGACAAACGCTTCGACAGCCCGAATAAATTAGTTTTTAAGATAGAAAATGAAGCTGACCTGCATGCAAAGGTAGTCGATTACATGCGTAGGTTTTACCCTGAATTCATCATAGCACCAGGCCTTGGCGAGCTGCAGGATTCTGACAGCAAGCGCATAACATGCTGGCGAAAAGGCTACCAAGCCGGCCAGCCAGACCTTTTAATCCTTAACGCCCACAAGAAATACCGCGGGTTGTGTATTGAGTTGAAAACCCCAAAAGGAAACGGCGTCTTATCCGCGAAGCAATCTAAGAAAATCTCGCAGCTTGATGTAAATGGTTACCTAACTATGGTTAGCAACGATTACGGCATTATCTGCCGTGCCCTGATGGATTACGCGGATGGCATTCGTATTCCCTGTAAGGGCTGTGTAAAGCGGTTTAAGTCCTACGCCACTTTGAAAACGCACCTAAAGATATTCCATAGGTATAATGAAGCTCAGCTTGACTCACTGGCGTGATCTTGCCCACGGTAAAGCATACGAAATAAAAAATTACGTCGTCTTCGAAGACATCGACCGTTTACGGTTAGTCCTCAAAGACTTAGAAGGCAAGGAATATTCCCTTTGGGCGCCGGATTGCGTGCGGTACGTAATTCAGGGCGAGGAATTCACCCGCTTACGCAGCTATGGTAAGGTAAATGGCCGATGGAAGTTTGACATTGAAAGAACAGTCACTCCATCTCCTCTTTGTAGTTAAGCGCGTCTGCTAAAGTCCGCTGCGCTTTAGGATCCGCGGAGCACCAATGCCCCACAAAGGATCCTTCGGAGAATACCCTGTCACAATGAAGGCAGGTGTATTTTTTACGCGGCGGTTTAGGAGGGGCAATGCAGTCGGCAGGTAGTTCGCAAGTAATACAGTCCATATATTGAAAGGGCGATTAGGAATCCTCCAAAGAATACGGCTGCGTAGGCTAGCATATACCTTTAAAAGGGGTCCTTATTATTCTTGTTGTTTTGTTAAATGTTGATGATACTTAACAAACAACAAGAAAAATAAGAATGGGATTTGAGACTCTTTGCACGAACCCTATCTTACTATTTTAGTTCCCTTCCTAACTTCTACGGGCTTTCCTTGCCACCTCGTTACTGGCATGCCAAGCATCAAAGCGATCTAAGTACTCTCTGAAGCCACCTTGACCCTCATACAAACACTGCCAAATATGTTGACCACTCCTTTGACAGCCGCAGCGCTCACAGTTGGCCTCCCAATATTCCCTATCTTCCCACCTTACGCCTTCTACGCGGTCAAACTCCGCAAACGTTTCGTCTATTTCTTTCTTCCTTTGCGTTAACTCTTTCGTGGTTTCCTGCGGACAACATCGGGCGGCAACGTCACCGTGCTCCTCACATGCTACGCCCAGCAGATCGTAATTACCAAGGCATCTATGTCGGTGCCAGGCGTCGGTAACGTCCTCGTCGCAGCGCACGCATACATTCTTTAAACAAACCCTTCTGCTACGATGGTACTCCAACGCCTGCGCGCTGCTAAACTGCTTATCACAGTCCTCGCAAACGGTAACGTTGTTTACTTCCTTACTGCATACCCGTCTTTCGACGTGATATTGCAATCTTTGTTTGCTGCTGAACTCCCTTTCACATTGCTTGCACTTCATTATAACTAAGTGTTATTTAAGCCTTATAAGGGATACTTAATAAAGTCCTGCACGCTTTCTTTTGCCCAACCGGCCATCGTCAAAAGCGCACCAAACCTTTCCGCGCGCTTCAGACCGCACATTTCATCGTACAATTCCTGCACGCGCTCTTTCAACCGATCGATCTCCTCCCTTTGCATTTCTATGGTGTCTCTTTTATCTTTTGCGGCGCCGGCAATCCTTCTTACTGCGTCCACTGGGTCCATCGTATATATAATGGATCCGAACCATATTCCCTGCAATGCTCTGATAGTAGGACCCACCGGCTGCGGAAAGACCCAATTCGTCGTGGAGCAGCTATTAGGACCCTTTAGATACCGCTTCGACTACATCGTGCTATTATGCCCCACCTACGTGAATAACCGCACCTGGACGGGCATAGGAGTGAAAGACGACGACTTCTTCGTAGATATCTTAGACCCTAACGAGTTATCCAGCCATTTGAAGTTTTGGCACAAACAATTCCCTAAAGATACACAGACTTTACTCATATTGGATGACATTGCCTGCGGGGATGACGTAAAAAGACGCACTTCAGAGCTCGTTAAGCTCGCCTTCAGCGGTAGACACGACAATATCAGCGTTTGGTTGCTCTCGCAGCAGCTTACCAGCGTCTCTAAGCCCTTCAGGGAAAACATAGGTTCACTTGTCGTATTTTATACTCCGAGCAAGTCAGACCTGGAAACCATCTTAAGCGACTACGGCGGCGAGATATCCAAGGAACAGTTGCATGAATACATGCGGCATTTAAAGACGCACCAACATTCCAAGATGATTTTCTCTTTGAGGTTTCCGTATTCCATTAACATATATGGACATTGAGCAGCTCTTAGATGAAGTCCCCGCGCAGTTAGACGAAAGTAACCTTAAGGAACAACTGAACATCCTTGTGTCTTCTGCGAAGTGTAAAGAAATGATAGGCAAGGAACTTACCCATGAGCAAGTTAATAAGTTGTCAGAAGAGGAAGTTAAGAAGTTCCATAAGAGGTACGAGGCCGCCCTTGCAAGTAAGACCACGGACGCCGTAGCAGACTCAGCCATTAAGCTGGCCACCAAGCTTCTCGGACTTGCGCTGCCCATAGACGACGTGGAGCAACTGCGGAAGGACATAAGCGAGGACTATGTCATCGCCCAAGAACTTAAGATAACCTGCGGGTGGTTGTCTTTGAAGTGCGGTAAGTTAATGGCAGTCGCCTCTGCGGCACTTCACGTAGCTCAGCATGTCGACTTGAAGGAGGTACTGGTGTCTTGGAAGGACTTCAAGAAGGACAGAGAAGTCGAAAAGGTCTTCCAGGCAGCACTTACTGAGGTACCTGATCAAGTCGCCTCAAGTACTTAGTCAAGTCGTTGTCAAGTCACCTCAAGTACTTAGTCAAGTCATTGTCAAGTCGTCATCAAGTTACTTATCAAGTCCTTCAAGTCCTTAGATATAAATGAGTGAACCAGAGTCGAAGGCAGAGCAACCTCAGGAGGAGCAGAAGATTACCAAGGCTAAATCTCCAGGCAGAGTTGCCGCGGGGAAGAAGCTCGCGGAGATGAACAAGAAGAACAAAGCCAAAAAAGAAGAAAAGGTGGAGGACGAAAGCGAATCCTTTATTAATCCTGGGTACGTCATTGGCGCGATAGGAGTTGCTATAGCAGCAGGCAGCCTTTACTTACAATGGCGGGCTACGAAAAAAGTAGAACCACCAACATATCACGCACCCGTGCACGCACCTGTGGAACCAGCTGTTAGAAAAAGTAAGATCCCTGAAATGGAGTAATAACCTTCTCGCTTTGTAATATAATGTCAACCGCGTTATTGAAAACTGTTGAAGAGGCAGCCATTATTACTTCCATCGTTGCGGGTATTGGTTGGGTAGGTAAGAAAGTGCTCAAAGAAGACTTTACTGAAGACCCAAGCAAGAGCTTCGCTAATTTTGCTAAGATGACCGCTGCCGTAGGCGGGGCTATCATGGTAAAGGATTACCTACGGAAGGAAAAGTACCTGCCAACGACGTAACTCGTGAAAATCCCTGTGATTTTCTAATATATAATGGCTAGCGTGGTCGCAGGTGGAGTTATTGCAGCTTTAGCATTCACTGGAGTTAATTATGGTGGTCAGTATTTGGATAGATTAGTTAGAGGTGATCGCAGCGGAGATTTGGCCGCCGAAAGGAAAAGGCATGATTTAGCGCTGGAGAAATATCAGCGAGACGTGGCAGCTTGGAATAAAAAAGACAAGCTTACAGGGATTGGTTGGATAAGAACTACCAAGACAAAATGCAGGCGGATAAGAACTTCGAAAACACAGACTACGCCTTTAAGCTCTATGCGCAAGCACACCCCGCGGCATTAACGGGGTTAAAAAGGCCTCAGTTTAAGGATTACTATCAGCCTTCTAAGAAACAAAAAGATAGCGAGCTGGTCTTTGTAGGAGTCGCAGGGCTGGCGGGAGGCGTAGCTTTGGCGTATCTGCTCTGAGCTGCGCTCAGATCACTAGAAGGGGACTTGTCCCCTGTAATATATGATCGTCTTTTTGGAAAGCAATAAGAATAACTTTACTACTTATTTGAATCCTCCCATCCGCGCGGAAAGGGTTCGGTTGGTTAGTTGCTCTTTGTACAATTCTTGGTATAATTTGATTAATGGCTTTGTCATCGGAACTTCCGGCACCAAGCCAAAGTTACCAGATTCCCATTACACCCCTATAACACTGGCTAAGGAGCTAGCAAAGCATGGATATACACTTACCACAGGATTACCCCATGAAATGAAATTCAAGAAAAATAATGGAAGCGCTAATTTGAAGGACAGTTCATTGGTAGAACTCCTGGGCCTTACTAGTACCACGATAAATAGCGGCAGTACATATGATGTGAAATGGAAAGTCGCATCCTCTTACGAAGTCTATTGCGACTTGGTTCATAGTTACAACAATGGAGAAAAGTCTTCTCTTATGTCCAAGTTTCTACCCAAAGGTAATCCATTTGACTCAGAAGAATACACTCCCATTTCTTTGAGCTATGATTTGTCTAATTTGGTAGAAAGCATAAACATCACCATTAAAGTGGACGGAGAGACGGTGGATTTTAACGGACGTAAGATCAATCTTGTTTTGGAATTCATATAATGGGTCGAACTGAGGACAAACTCAAAAGGATTTACTATGGGCCTGAAGGCTATTGGAAAGGAGCGTCAGCTATCAAGAAACTCGCGACCGCGGCCAGGGTATCAGAAGAAAACGGCTAAGAACTGGTTAAAAAAACAAACCCTCTGGCAGGTCTATCTTCCCGTGCCTAAGTACATTCCCAGGCCCAGCTTTACCGTAAATGCCCCCAATGAAGTTCATCAGGCGGATTTGCTTTTCTTACCGCACGACAAGGTGAGAAAAAAGACTTATAGGTACGCTTTGACCGTAGTTGATATCGCAAGCAGATACAAGGACGCCGAACCCATAACCAGCAAGGATTCTGGGGAAGTCGCAGAAGCCCTAGGTAGGATTTATAAGCGCGTCTTGAAATGGCCTAAGCTGCTGCAAGTGGATGCGGGGACAGAGTTCATGGGCGTCGTTACTAAGACCATGACACTAAGATTAGGAGAGCCGAAGCTGAGTACCACAGGGGTCAGAGCATTGTCGAAAGATTCAATAAGACCCTGGCTGAGCGTCTCTTTGGGTACCAGTATTGGAAAGAGCTGGAAGATCCCTCCAAACGCAACAGGGAATGGACTCAGCGGCTCCCCCAGGTCGTCGCGGCCTTGAACAACGAGGCGGCCAGGGCTACAGGAATAAAACCCAGGGATGCCATAAAAAAGAAACACGTGGAACACAAGTCCTACGTCAGAAGTTCGAGGGCGGTCTTCCCCCATGAAAAAAAATTAGGTAATGTCACAGTCCGATATCTCTACGGACCGGGTGAATTAGAAGGAGGATCCAAAAGAGCTACGGATCCTAATTGGTCTTTGGAAACTTACCAGATCCGAAGCGTAATAGCTAAGAAGGGTCAGCCCATCTTGTATTATCTTCACGATGGCCCCACACGTGGGTTCGTCATGGAAGAACTGCTTATCGTGTGATGTCCGAATGCTATCGTATGCACTCCGTCATCACACATCCATCGCTTACCGTCAAATGCAGACAGTGACACCTTCTCCTGCGTGACGTTATGTATCTGATGACCATAGCTGCGCAGGCTGTTCATCTTATGCCGCTGTTCCTTGCGTGTTCGTAATACGTTGAGGTAGGACTCGTGCGTAATGTCCTTCTTAACCACGTACTTTTTTACGCCTTTAGCTTTCTTTTCTACGCCGTCTAACTTTAGCACGCTGTACATCTTTGGTTTCAGACCCACGTACTCTACTATGGGTTTTCCTAACATTTCGTCTTTCATCTTCCCAATTACCTTCTTATTCTTCGCAGAGTAAAGGAAGTGCTCCTTCGGGTAACCGCTGGTGTCGTACTCGTCTATGTCGGGGAGGCAGTCTTTGTAAACGTCTTCCGTTTGCACTTCTAGAATTAGGGAGTCGGTGTCTGTGTATAGGAGGCGACAGCGGTCTCCGTACTTTGGCTTAAGCTTATCGTAGTAGAACTCGTACATAAGCAGCTTCGATAGATCCAGCACCGTAAAGCCTGTGTAAACGGGCTTGTTTAGTAAGAGGTTTGCCCTTTTCATGTGAATCACGTAGAAGTTCAGCATTTCTACGTATCTAACGAAGCCTGGCTGTGACACGTATGCTTCTGCTTCCTCTTTGGTGCTGACTATTTTTACGCTTACGCGCTTGCGGATGTTCTCCATTGTCTTTCCGAACACGCTGTTGTTCATCAGTTTGAAGAGGTTTTTCTCGAAGTCATTTTTCGCTGCGGTACGCTTTTGCGTGTTAAGTCAATGTAGGGGCGCATCCAGGGTTCCTGCGTGAATTTAGGACTCTGTGGATCTTCTCTACGCGCATTCCGTGTCGCACGTAGAACTGCAGGTTGCGGTAATGTACCACATACTTCTTCTTATCCATCAGGTTCATAGTTAGTTTCCTGTACGGTTTGTAACCAGGGCACATTTGCTTTTGCAGCGGACTTAGCTGCTTAAATGGTATCTCTATCGCTTCTGGTGCTAAGGGGAACTCATTGTGTTCGTCGTGCAGGCGCTTCTGGGTACTCCAGATCCACTTCTAAAACGTAACCCTTGTCTGCCTCCTTTCCTACCTGCATGTAGAAGTCTATCGGCATTCACTGGATCCCATTCGAAGTCTCTCACAGGTAGGTACTGTGACATTGCCAACCATAAAGGTTATTCGCATCCAGGTAGTAAATGTATGTGGTTGGTTTCTCTGGGTCGTGCTCTACTAAGGGGTTGTTTGCGCGGGCGTAACGGCGCTGGGTCCGCATACGCCGCCACGAATACCGTATTCCATACAGCGGTTACATGTCGGACTCCTTAGGAGGATCCAAGCTGCGCATTTGTCTTCTTAACAAAGCACTCCAGCTGAGCCCAGGCGGGGCTCGTTTTGTCGAAATTAGCGGGATCCACTCAGTAATATTCAATAGCCCTTTTCTGAAGCTTTGGAAAACATCTG